>NC_089761.1:68815664-68888164 GCF_040412425.1 Macrobrachium rosenbergii
TCCAAGGAATTTTTGTAAAGAAATAATGTTTCGAGCAAGATTTCTTTGCCTGCTGAAATTCATGAGGTTTGCTCCATTAGCCCAAGTGGATAAGAAAAAGCCTAAGACTCGCATTGAACCATTTTTTGATTTACTGTGTCAATGTAGCCAGAATCTGCTCACACCAGGAAAGGAAATTGCTGTAGATGAGGCACTGATGCTCTGGAAAGGGAGGCTGGGATTCAAGCAATTTATCCGAACAAAAAGATCCAGATTTGGAATAAAGGTTTTTATACTATGCCCTTCAGATCCAAATTGGAATGGCTATTCGTGGAATTTCGAGGTGTATTATGGAGATTTTCGTGAACTGGCCAGATACAATTTGAATGGGTGATATTCAGTTTTCCTTAAGGTTAAGTATATATTTGGATTAGTTTGTGACAGCGCGATCCCGGATTTGCCGTGGATTAACCTTTTCTTTTTAAACCCTGGCAATTAACGATCTGGTATTCAAGGTTATACATGTTTTTGGATTTTGTAAGCCTAAACTTTAGTATGTCATTTTGTTTGGTCTTAGGTTCAGTTTGTGACAGCTCGATCCCAGATTATCCTGGATTAACTTTCTGTTTATTACCCTTTGACAATTGAGATAGAGGTGTTGAGGAAGACTGGGTGTTTATCTGTGGAACTAGTTGTTTAATAAAGAGTGTTTCCAAGATTGCTAAATATTGTTCGTTAGGAGTTTGGCCTATAATTTTAAAATCTTTGTAGTTTATGTCATATTTGCATTTCTTTGCATGTTCTTGTATATATGAAAATTCAGGATTAGTCAATTTGACGCCTGTTCTATAGCTAACGCCTTGATGAGAGTCCAACCTCACTTTGAGTAATCTCCGTGTGGAGCCGACGTACTTCCCAAGATTACATCTAGGGCAATTAAATAAATATACAACTCCTGAGGTCATTAGTGGATCGAGTTTCTCCTTATGTTTAAACAGATCTAATACTCATTGGGTTGCAGGGTATTAGCTTTGATTCAATGGCAGGTAAAAATTTCTCGACTAACAACTTCAATTCACGATAGAAATTTAGGTCATGAATAAATGACTTGAATATTCTTAAAGAACTTGGGAAACGAAAAGACCTAACAATAACACAACCTGACAAGGGA
Source organism: Macrobrachium rosenbergii (assembly GCF_040412425.1). Classification (NCBI taxonomy): domain Eukaryota; kingdom Metazoa; phylum Arthropoda; class Malacostraca; order Decapoda; family Palaemonidae; genus Macrobrachium; species Macrobrachium rosenbergii. The sequence goes on from NC_089761.1 coordinate 68,816,815, forward strand.
AAAGGTGCTGTAATACTAAATAAATATGAATATATACAAAAGATGGAAAATATCCTAAGGGACGAATCTAAATTCAAAATGACAGGAGAACCTCAATACTCTGCTATCTTTAAGATAGAAGACCGAATTAACCGTTTTTGAAATATCTTAAAGATTATAAAATAATTAGTGAAACTACTGTACTTATAAATTACTTCATTATATAGTACAGGCGCCTCATATGGAGTGATGTATGGGCTACCTAAAATTCATAAAGAAGGTATACCAATGAGGCCCATTCTCACCTCTTATGCTACTTTTAATTATAAAATTGCTAAATTTCTGGTACCTCTCCTAGCTCCTTTAACTACGAATAACTATAGCTGTAAGAATTCACAACATTATGGTAGTTACTCCTCCCTATCCTTTGTACTTTACTTTTATATTATTTGTATATAAGTATAAATTTTTTTTTTACTTAATTTTAGTCTGAGTTTTTATTTTAACTTTTAACTTCTATTTTTATAGCTTGAAAATGGGACTTTAGTCCTGAAACGTCGCAGCAACAATAAAGTACCTTGAAAAGGAATAATGGAATGATCCTTCACTCTAACCTACTGATGTCTACCGGTTGATAGAACGCCTCTCAATCCTCACTATATATATATATATATATATATATATATATATATATATATATATATATATATATATATATATATATATATATATATATTTATATATATATTCATATATGCGTATGTTGTTACGTTCTGAGACAGGTTGGAAGAGTTAAATTGGATTTTGAATGTAATTTGCCTTAGGGGCCAACACCTAGAGCTCAGAACGTAAGCAGTAAATGTAATTAATAAGATGACTTACCTTGAAATTACATCTATTTAACAGAGAATGGGAAGGTCGCCTTTCAAACCAGTCAAGTAACTTTAACTTGAAATTATTTACAAGCTGAGCAATCAGAAAATTAATATGAAATAGCTGACTGAGCAGCAAACAAGGCACATGCAATCTGCAATTAGACTATAGGTAGCAAATAAATAAATCTGAGAAGGGCTACAGCCCTGAAAGAGTTGGACACGCAAATGAAAAGCACTGCTGTTGAGACTGGCTGATAATTAATGGAGATTTTAACGCAATGTGAATGCAGACGGGGACTGATCACGTGCCCCTGGACCGTTGGTGGTCAGAAGAGTCTTACACGTAGCAAGATGGCAGTTAACCCCTTCGCCACCGGCCTGTTGCATAGCCACTAACGCTTGCATACCGCACAAGACCCCCCTGTCGACCACGAGTATATTAATCATCACTTGCTCTCACTAGATTTTATGTTATTCATATTTTTCCTTTATATTCTTATGTGAAAACATTGTGTATCTATCAATGAATATTTTTTACCACATTGGCAAAAAAAAAAAAAATAATAAGGATATCGGAAAAAAAAGGAATATTTAATGGAAAAAGTAATTGTAGAAATAGATACAGTTATCAAGTAGTAGAAATAGCAGTAAAGTAGCAGAAAAAGTACTAAACTATTAGTAAGATAATATTAGTAGCAAATGTAGTAAAAACAGTACTAGTTTTCTTACGGAAACAGTTAGTACTAGGTTTCATACGGAAACAGCGTATACATCAATGAATGTTTATGGCATTGGTAATAATAATAATAATAATAATAATAGGGAAATAATAATAATAATAATAATAATACCGTAATATAATAATAATAATAATAATAATAATAATAATAATAATAATAATAATAATAATAATAATAATAATAATAATAATAATAATAATAATAATAATAATAATAATAATAATAATAATAATAATAAAAGCAACAGTAATACCACTATTACTGTAACTAGCAGTAGTCAACAAAATAATGACAATAATATTTTTACATGTTAGTGTAAAAAAAATTTAAGTAGTTTTCATAAAGCAGTGTGTATGTAACACTGAAAATATGTCCTCTGCTGTGCTTGGGTTGGAAGTGTTGATTATTATTGTCTCGAAGACCCAGCCCTTGGGGCCTCGGAACCTCGTTTTTTATGTGCATGAGAGTGCCAAACTATAACGTGTTCCTTCAAGCATAGTCCAGGCTCCCCAGGGCACCCAGGGCAGTGGTAAATAGTATCCTTCCTCTTCTTGAAGTCCCTGGTGCAGATGCGACATTTCTTCTGTTAATTGGGTTGAAATCGAACCCAGGAATGTATGACGTCCATGTTAGGCATCTTCGTGGGTTTCTGTGACTTCTCCTCCTCTTCTGCCTCGAGGATGGCCCTGCCACCGGGACTATGGTGAAATACCGAACCCTTGCTAACTTTGAGGATGTATGCCAAGAAGTCCTTCTTGTAACATTTTTGGTTCTTGAAGGCCAAGTAGGAGTTCAGCAGTATCCGAAAGATAAAATGTATACCAAGTTTTTTGAACCAGGCAAGGGATTTCTTTCCAAAGGCATATGGATTGAGCAGCTGGTCTGCCATGTCAGTACTGCCCATCAGACTATTATATTTTTCAATATGGAGCAGCTTTTTTATAAAAAACAGTTTTATCCCCGAAGTATGTTTTGCACTTCTCTGCCATGCCAGTTGTATACAGAGTTGTCAGTACATTGACCTCCTTTTTGTCCATATACTTGACAGCGAGTGTGTTGCCCTTCCTTGCAAAAGTTGACTGGTGTTTGGGGAGTTTTTCATCTTTAAGTTTCTTAGGAGGTCCCCTGCCAGCTCATACAACTCCAGTAAGTGACGTGTCCCTGGTGAGTAAGTAATTACCAAGGTGATAACTGGTATACCAATTATCCGTAACTGCATGACATCCCATGTCAAGCAAATTCCTCATTAGATGAACTACGATGACCTCTGATATGGATAGGTTAGCAGCAACTGGGTCAGGTACAGAAAAACTAGTGTCCTTGCCATAACACACCTCGAAATTCCACGAATAGCCATTCCAATTTGGATCTGAAGGGCATAGTATAAAAACCTTTATTCCAAATCTGGATCTTTTTTTCGGATAAATTGCTTGAATCCCAGCCTCCCTTTCCAGAGCATCAGTGCCTCATCTACAGCAATATCCTTTCCTGGTGTGAGCAGATTCTGGCTACATTGGCACAGTAAATCAAAAAATGGTTCAATGCGAGTCTTAGGCTTTTTCTTATCCACTTGGGCTAATGGAGCAAACCTCATGAATTTCAGCAGGCAAAGAAATCTTGCTCGAAACATTATTTCTTTACAAAAATTCCTTGGACCCCCTACCATGGCATCTCATGATTAATACCTATACATACGAGGCATTTTATTTACCCCCATTATCATCAGCAAGCTAAAAAAAAAAAAATACATCTCATCATGAGTAACAGGCCTCCATAGAAGTCCATTCACCTTACGCTTTCCTGTTGAGCGAAAATACTCCTCTGCCCGAGCATTCATCCATTCACACAATCTGTCAATTACACAACCACAACAAAAAAAAAAAAAAAATAAATAAATAACAAAATGCATCTCATGGGCAGGTGAAATCTGGTGTGTAAGCAGAGATCCCATTGTCACCCTCCGTGAAATCTGGGGGTGGGTCTGGGCACACTTCACAAAATGGATTACTTATGAACTGCCAACCTTCATCTACAATAGGTTCAATGTCTTCCAAACACTCGTCACTATCATCCTCTAAGAAACTATCACCACTATCACAATAATCATCATCTGAAAGATCTGGCAGGTACTCAGACCCTGACTCTGAAACACTATCATCCAACATGACTCTGGAAAAAAAAAAACTATAAAATAACTGCAATAAAAAAAAAGTTTAGAATTCAAATCCACATGGTTTACGCACAAAATCGTGATAATCCTTCTCAGAAAATAGCCTGAGGCACACTGGCGCCTGTTGGACAATACCCCTCCTAATATCCCCATATAAAAATGATGTCACGGTGTCCATCAGACACTCACTGGCTAGAATGAATAGTGGGTGGAGCTTCAGCACCTCTCTCATACACAATACTATGTCTGAAACCCATCCAAGTTTGAGAAAACCGCTTTGCTTTTCGAGGAGGGATGAAAGACGTATAAGCGTATGTCGCGGTCTTTTATTACCAGACAGTAAAAGACATAAATATGTATGTCCCGGTAGTGAAGGGGTTAAATGTCTAAGGCTATCTGGTTCACAAGAGGAGGGGCAGAAAACTCGAAAAGCCAGATAACAGGATTTCGGAATAGAATTCCAGGTTAGCATTCAGAAATGTAGACTTTCTCTCACATGAAATTACTTATTCACAATGGAGGAAATTATCAATTAGACTTAATTAGCACATGGTAACACTATGGTGGGAATGCTCTAATTATTATCACAGAACAAACTTAATTTAAGTTTGGAACAAGTCATGAGGGCAAATGTGTGTGCTAGGCTGTGGGAAACAAAGGGGCTTTGTTCTGGGAGAATGAAAAGTTGGAAATACAGAAAATGGAAATTCATGAAAGGGAAAAGAGCACTGGCGTTACTTGCAACTTCAAGACGTACCTTATTGCATTTGTGCATGGAGTTCACTTGCAAAATATGAATTCCGGCTGCAGAAGTCCCGACACATGGCCAGTATAACAGGGAGAACAGCACCAGCTTAGTGCTTTTGCGGTCTGATGCGGAGGAGGCGAGAGAGGTTGCGAGGCATCCCCATTCAATTTCTAGAGTAGGGCACAGGACATTGGTTGATCTGGAAGGAGCAATAACAACCAGCACAAAGGTCGAAGGGAAACAGGTCTTATAGATAAGACTAACTAAAGGTCAGCATAGCAGCCTAATTACAGTCCTGACTGGTCTTTCTTCCCTAACAGCTTTCTATCCCCAAAAATTATACGATCCTGGGGTTAAGATGCCTACATTTGTCCCCCCCCCCAACGTAGTGGGGCCTCCCTCAACTGCTATTAAATTTTATTTCCTAGCTAATGGGCTGGAGGGACAAATTTTCTAAATATATGAATATATATAAATTTTATAATATATATGATATATATATATATATATATATATATATATATATATATATATATATATATATATATATATAGTAATGCTTAGTGCTTGTTTTGTTTATTGAACAATTGTTTCCTTGTTGTGGGTGCACTCCTTTTCCCAGTGGTTATTTTTTGCATACAGATTTTACGTCTGTTGTCTTCGTTTTGGTAGCGATAGTCAAGTTTGGGTAATCATCGAGTCAGGGTCTAGACAGCATAGTAGCATGGATTTGTTGAACAGCAGGCAGTAGTTACCTGTTGGTCCCTACAGCATTTGAGGATGAGAACTTCGTTCGAGTTCGAGGATGAGTTGATGACTAACCCTAGTCGTCAGTGGAGAGGAGGCATTCCCCTGGGACAGGGAGATGGAAATATTGGGACTTTGCTTGAATGGGGATAGCGAGTGCCCTGCTAGGTTTAAGAACACGACAGTCAGGACCTTCATTAAAAGGGCCCTCTCCCACTGCTCCACCTGGCAGGACACCAACAAGGAATTCGAACGTGCTGCACAAATGTTGGTGAACAATGGTTTCACCAACAAACTCATCAACAAAGAAATTCGAACTGGCCTGGAAAAATGGTACAACGGTGAGAACACACAACCTGCCCCCCAAGATGACATAAAGATCTATTATAAGGCTGGATGCATCCCCAGTACCGTGAGGACGAGAACTCCATGAAGAAAATCGTCATGGAGAACGTCACCCCGACCGAAGACAGTAAGAGAATAAATCTTATAATTTATTATAAGAACCGCCGCACCCGTGATCTGGTGATGAAAAATAACCCCTCTCCGCCAGCAAGAGAACCCCTCAAGCAGAAGAACGTGGTCTACCAATTTGTATGTCCTGTCCGAGGATGCCCCGGCGCTTATATTGGAATGACCACGATGCGTCTGTCAAAAAGGATCTCCTGCCACGCCCAGGAGGGTGCCATCATGAACCACGCCCGTGCTACTCACAATATTTCCATCTCCCGCGACAGTATTATACAAAATATAAGTATAATCGGGAGAGCCGCCGACCCTCGACGTCTGCGCCTGCTAGAGGCGCTCCTCATTGCCGAGAGAAAACCAACAATGAATACGACGCAGGAGGCATCGCTCCTACCCACGAATTTAAGAAGAATAATGCAGAACACCCACCAAATCCAACGAATACCTGAAAACGACAACCCTGAGAATGGAGATGCCCTGATGAGCGAGGCGCCCTTCCAGACAATCCCCGACTACGACAGAAAGAGTAGATAATGACATCATTCATCCGCAGCCCAGTAGCAGCCAAATTACCGATGATGTCAGCCGGCATGACATCACGCAACGGCAGGCCAATGGGAACGCTGGAATGAATGACATTCCCCAGGTTGCGAAGATCTGTCAGGATCGAGCTTCGCCGCAGAAATTTGGCTTGAAGTTCGCTGACTGCAACCAATCAGAATTCGCCATCCATGACCCCCGCTGAAGCCCGTGTATAAATTCAGAAGGACCTATGCAATCTGCCAGTCCTCTACTAGCTCCCCGCTGGAGAATGACAGAAGAGTCTGTCGAAACGCGTCGCGGCAACAATTGTATAGAACCAACTGTATAGAATATATAAAGAAGCAGAATCCAGATTTTGACTTTTCCCCATGAAATGACAGATATAGGCGAGCTGTTAGCACGCACCTCCACTGAAGAGAAGTCCGCAATAAGGAAAATAGAAAAAGTCTTCTACAAAATAAATGCAGCTGAAGCAGCAATAATATTCAATAGAACCTGTTTAAAAGAGGGTCTGCTGCCAAATTATAATAATAATAATAAAATATTATTATTATTATTATTATTATTATTTGTAAAATTAGGAAAAAGACCTTCTTTAACACAGGTTTTGTTAAACAAAATGGCAGTTTCAACATCATTTATTTTATATAGTAAACGCTCAATTCGTCTTATCAATTGTTTTTCTTGCGCTGGAATAGTTGCAATGCAATTGACCAATATTCATATCCGGTGGTTTAGTGATGTGTAGCAGAGGTAGTTCTCAGGGAATGTCGATGGTTTATATCCGGTGGAAATGAGTAGTTCTCGGGAATGTCGAGTCGACATTCCCGAGAACTACCTCCTACACATCACTAAACCACCGGATATGAATATTGGTCAGTTGCTTGCAACCATTCCAGCGCAAGAAAAACAATTGATAAGACGAATTGAGCGTTTACTATATAAAATAAATGCTGTTGAAACTAACATTTTATTTAACAAAACCTGTATTATTATTATTTAATTTGGAGGTTGGTTTCATCTTTCATTTGTACAGCTTTTCCAACACCCCCAAGCAGCACTCCAGGGTAGGAAACACAGGTCTATGTCTATGCTAACCTTTTATGCAGTATTTTGTCGTCAACGCACAAAAAGCGACATTAACTCAGTAAGATTTCAAACTTTTGCTCGGCAAGTTTTTAGGGCAATACTCCTGAAATTGGCAAATCACTGAGCTATTATATTCATCTAATGCTTAAGCAAAAATTATATAAATAAGCAGAGTGTTCTGAAAAGAAAACCGCAATACCATTGCCATTCATTAACTGAGGTTTTCCATATTACAGCCTATGTTGCAGTGGTTGTTCCTTACACCTCCCACAGACACATGTATAGCAACAATATTTCATGCCATTTCGAATATTACCCTACTCACGCAATTCACTTGCAAAAATGATTAAAATGCCTTCTACTCGCACTCGCATAGCCAGATGTCTTTTATTTACCTATAATGAGAAAAACATAATCACTGAATGCCCGTCGTTCTTCTGTTTGCTCTGCACAGACTATTTGATACAAGCTCGTCATTCGTGTGCTTGTATTCTTATATTATCGAAATAAATCTGCATGATTAAGATCTAAATAAGAAATCACGAGGGTTCTTTGTACATATAAGCATTCAGATGTGTCACTGAAGAAATAGCTTGTATCTTTATCACAGTAAGCCTACAATATCGGATACACCGATTTCAGCCAGTCGAGAGCGTATTGCTCCAACTACCTAAAACCTACGTTGGTGAGTGGACAGACGGAATGAAATAGACTATAGTTGTGGTTCTCCTGAAAGAATAAGACCATTTGCTTTGGAAACTACAAACCCCTTGAAGAAGTGAGAGTGCTTGTTTTAGTCAGCATTCTCATTTATGCCAAGAAGAGAATAAAAATGGGATTAAATGTTTTTTTAAGCCCAAGGATCACTACGGACCAAAAGATTTCAACATTTTTATGCAAGAGAATGCCAGCTTTGTATATGAAGAAAATTCTGTGGAAAGTATGAAAGGTTAGCGAAACGTTTAGTGTTAGCATGTTGCCGAGGAGGGAAAATCAATAGCAAGCCATTTCCAAAATTCTGATTAAGGGTCAACGAAGTTTAGAAAAATCAAAACAGCTTCCGATGCGTCTTTCGTGCCCATCCCTTATTTCTGTTTCCCGAAAATAATTAAATAATTGAACCCGAAATGTTCATTGTCATCCTTGCACGATGCAGCTGTACTGCGTCATTCAGGCTTAGCCCGCACATTTACCTTACAGATAATTTTCTCCCAGCAGGTTGTAGGGAGACAGGGATATCTAATTACTCATTCTTCAAATGCACATACACACACATTCATATCATATATATATATATATATATATATATATATATATATATATATATATATATATATATATATATATATATATATATATATATATATATATATATATATATATAGTATATATACATATTTTCTTACGTGGGTCCTTCGGCTTATGAGTTGATTATTTATTACTGCAATTTATGTAGTCCTACTCTACCTAAGACCCACGTAATCCTGTCAATTAAAGCTAAAAGTTACCCCAAGAGACAGACAATTACTTAATTAAATTAGGTCACCAGTCAGAACTATGTATTCGATTATTTCTGGAACAAATGAATTTTATGAAACCCATTTATTACTTACCTAGCCCCAACAAAGAAAGAATGCACTGTTACAGTGAGGGAGTTTACATAAGCCAATTAGTCCTCTTTAAACACAGAAATATTTTCCCCACTTCAGTTAAAACGCAACAGATGATCGTTCTTGTAGCTCACTCATAAGCAATTCAAGTATTTCAAATGCTATTCCTCTTCCAAACAATGGTATGATCAGGTTCCAAGGCTTGCCTGAGTATTTCTTATGCTTGACCTCTCCCTAATTCCTACTCACTGCAAGAGGGATATCCTATGCAATCTCACTAGGCAATAATAATTATTCATATACTAGACTTCATACAGGAATTATGGTTCCACCAGGATCTCTAGCCAGTGGCTGAGGAAGCTTGAAAAATGGAAATAGAATTACACCAATCGGCAATACTTGTCAATTCCAGACTTACCACTCACAAAGGCTGCTTGCGCACTGCAACGGACGCCCGGGATTTCTGGAACAAAGCGTAATGTCGATTCACTTAGTAAATAAAAGACGGGGAGGGGACAAAGAACAGAATTATCAGGGGCACAGATGCACACATGTACCCTGGAAGATGGTTGGGTTCTCTCTGCCTCTCTTGGGTCAGATTGGGATGCTGTGTTCTCGTGACCAACGTTCCTGTCATAGCCTACAGCAGTCTGAAAAAATTACAAAAGCATCACTGATGCATAGGACAGAGAAAAGGAATGCTTAAGAACACCCTAACTAGAGGTGACCTGGTGAAAAACCTCCCTGTGGGATAGGTCTCTAATACTGACTTATAAGCTGTTAGGAATGGTTAATTTCCCTCTGCTTTTCCAAGAAAGATCTTCGTGTCTTTGTTCGGAGCATATTCCTACTAAAATAATATAGGAGGTCAGCAGCAGAATATTTAATATATATATGTATGTATATATATATATATATATATATATATATGGTATATATATATATATATATATATATATATATGATATATATATATATATATATATATATATATATATATATATATATATATATATATTATATATATATATATAGTATATATATATATATATATATATATATATATATATATCGTTCTTATATATATATATATATATATATATATATATATATATATATATATATATATCTATATATCCTTCTTCCTATATATATATATATATATATATATATCTTCATATATATATATATATATATATATATATATATATATATATATATATATATATATATATATATATATATATATATATATATCTATATATATATATATATATATATCTATATATATATATATATATATATATATATATATATATATATATATATTTTATATTATATATATATATATACTATCCTTATATATATATATATATATATATATATATATATATATATATATATATATATATATATATATATATATATATATATATATATATATATATATATATATATATATATATATATATATATATATATATATATATATATAAATATATAATATATATGCATATATATATATATATATATATATATATATATATATATATATATATATATATATATATATATATACATAATATATATTAATATATATATATATATATATATATATATATATATATATATATATATATGTGTATATTGTTTTATCCAGTTTTTATATACAGTATATTGCAAGGTTTAGTGGCTTTGTGGTTGTTCCCCTGAAACAATCAGTGTTGATTGTTCTCTTGTTGTCTTGCCACGCTGGCAGGATTGTTGACAACTGAGAAGTTGGGCCGGACGTCGTCAGTCAGTTTCTAGGAATCGAGCAGCTAGTGTCTTGCTCGTAGAGAGTCCGTTATGGAGCAGCTTTTCAGGTATGATTTACCTGTTGGCGAGGGAGTTCATTCTTCGTCTGTATCTCTGTCATCGCCGGTGACTTCGATGAGAATGTTGAGGACGCCCTGTCCTAGTGCCTGTGGGGCCATCGTCTCCATTCGCAGCTTATTGCTGTTTCGACAGTCTGGCCAAGTGCGGCTGTCTGACTGGCACTGTCCCTGTAAGCCGCTTGTATCTGTGTCGACAGTTCAACTGAGTATGGCTGTCTGTTTGGCACCCTCCTTGTAAGCAGTTTGTAGCTGTTTCGGTAGTCCGTCTGAGTGTGGCTATCTGTTTGGCATCGCTCCGTGTTTCGGCGACTTTACTGATTTCGTCTGATGACGTAACTTCTTTTGATTTTTGAGTAACGCTGCTCATTGAATGTAACATTTTTATTGTGTTAAAGAACTTTAGTGTGAGGGTTTGTAGCCTGTTTAATTTGATTATGGTGTGAGCCTTGTGCAAGAATGATGAATATTTAACACTGCATTTATGTAAGAGGTGTTGTTTTGCTGTTTCCATTTTTAAAATGATTAACTGACTCAAGAAAAGCCATTTTAATGTATGATACTTGCTAACTGTTTAATATTTACTGATTGAGTTGATTTTGTATTTTTGAGTCTATTTAATGTTTATGGCCTTTCTATTATGTTGTTCCTATGTCATTCACGTTATGCTCATATATGTACTGACTTTTGAAACTGACTCATTGTATATAATGTATATAACTTTGTTATAATAAATTAGTTTAAGGTCACTTTTTTTTGTTTTGTTCAGCTCCTTCCTCCTCTGTCAACCTCAATTTCTGCCAGTCATTCCAGTTCCGATATTTTTGTATTTAAAGAATCTGTTGAACCAGCTGTGGTTCATTACAATATATACATATAATATATTTATACATATACCGGGTGTTTCGAAAATAGGCCCCCTCCACAGAACAAATGGAAAGTTATGAAGTTTTCTGCTATAGCCTATCTCCAAGTGCATTATTTTAGGTTTCTATTAAGCTATTTTTCATTTTACATTTCTTGTATTTTCAGACTGAGTAACAGAGTTAGATACAGCCACGGCTAATGACTCGGAGAAAATCAGATGGATTGACCGAATCCGGGCTATAACCTTCAGAGAGGTCAGGGATGCTGGCGCATCCTTCATTTCACGTTCCTGGATAGCTAAATACATTAAAAGAGATGAATCCTTTGTTAAAAGGAACAGGAACAAAAATCCATATGACTGTCATCGCGAAAAGAGTGAGAATCTTGGAAGGCCTGAAGTCCTTTCTCAGGAGTCAAAAGACATCATAACTGAGGCAGTGGGTAGACCAAAAAAGTCTTTACGTAAATTGGTGCTTGAACTAGAAACAAAAAGGGGAAAGAAGAGAAGTTATAGTGCTGTATTTTGTGAGTTGAAAAAATCTGGTATCAAGCCATTTCATGTTATCAGCAAGCCCAACATCACTCAGCAACAAAGAGAAGACCATGCATGGTTTTGTGGTCCATTTCTTAAAGATTGGGATGAAGCTGACTTTCTCCATGTTGCCGCATCAGATGAATTCTTCATTTACACAGTCAAGAAGCCAAATCATAAAAAATTACATCATTTGGGCTGCAAAGTTGGATGACATCAGTGATGACGTGCGCTATTGCCAAGTTGTAAAATTTCCTGAATGTTTGGGAATTTTTCTCTGTTTCACAGCCAAATGGTTAATGGGGATCATCAAAGAAAAGGGACAGTCATGGAATGGCAAATACTTCAGAGAAACTGTGCTTACTGGTGGTGTATTTCCTTTCCTCAAAGATCCTGAAAATGTGTTATCTGTTGAAGAAGTTACATTTTTTGCATGATAAGGCACCATGTTTCAAGGCTCTTCAGACACAGGAGCTACTTCGAAACAGTGGTATTGATTTCTGCTTGTCAAGTGAATTTTCAGGTAGCTTCCCTGACCTTAATGTGTGTGAAAACATTGGTAGTATCTTAAAGGATCATGTTGAAGCACGTACAGTGAACTATAATGGTATACCAAGCCTCGGCGACCTGTGAAGAGAGGTGACCGAAGTGCTCAGGGAAATGGAGTTTGAGCCTCAGCTTTTTTGTGATTTGCTGAAATCATATCCCTCAATAATGCAGGCTGTGGTACAGGCAGATGGAGGCCAAACAAAATATTATATACTCAGAGAGACACTTAAATAAATGCCTGTTCTGAATTACTTTTGTTTTTGTCCATATCAATTTTAGTTTATGCTGTAGAGGCAGGGCTCTAATTTTGAAACACTTGTATATATATATATATATATATATATATATATATATATATATATATATATATAATATATATATATATATATATATATATATATATATATATATATATATATGTATAGTCAACATTCTACACTGACAGGTGTGTATTGAGGGAAAGGGTGCAAAATGAAAATAAGTTGAAGAAGGCTTAATGCATCAGAGAGCCATTATGTCTCATCTGCTATTTGAAAATCCCAAAGCTGTCTTGGAATGGCGAAGGAAATCCGGAGATGCTTAAATCAAAAGTCTCTCCCCATCCTTTGTATCGCTCGCATCAATATTCCAGCTAAATGCGCGAATCCAATCGTTATATCTCTAAAAACAAGTCGCCTACACATATAGTGGATTAGTCAGGAAGATACACTGCGGGTATGTATAGTATATCGTAATAAAATCTGTAGCTTTATGTCGTTGCTGCACTGACAATGAAAAGTTCTCTCTTGTCGTTTTGATCATTGTGTTCACCTCCTTCAGCCTTTTGGCAAGCAGTCTTATAACAAACGTTCTTTGGAAACTGGCATCATCTTACTTATATTCGTAATGATGCAAAAATTTATCTGCATGATACGAATTGGATAACGAGACTTAGTAGCTTAATGCTTGGCTCATAATCTTTTTTAGCTTATGACCCTTTTGGAATCTTTCATTTTTATATGGCTCCTCGGGCCTAGACATTCCTATTAATAAAAAAAAATACATCACTTTTATACTAACTTGACAAAAATAGCAGTCTATAAATTAATATTTACCGGCTATTATTCTCTTTCATAAAACCAAAAGTATTTTGTGGTTTTAATAAAAATAACCATTTTCATTATAATCATATATTGTGTTTTTGATACAGGCTAATAGCATAAAATGCTTCTTTTGACACCAAAATATGGACAATGTTAAAATTATTTTTTGAAACAACAAAATTATCTATATATATATATATATATATATATATATATATATATATATATATATATATATATATATATATATATATATATACATATATATATCAGTTAGCAGCCACACCTGAATGGACAGGACATTGCCAGTGTGGGAGAGCTGAACCAAGGATAACAGGGTTTTAGTTACCTGGATGGTGTACAGATCGCACAGGACTTATGACACTGGATGAACGATCAGACTAGGCCATGGCACAGTGCAAGAACCTAGTTGTATCTCGTACAGGAAAGCGCCTATTGTATATTACAGGACATGAGAGGCCTATTATACTATTACATGTACAGGGTGGTAAAAGGATAAATCCTCGACCCTGAACGTCATCATAAACATGGATGCGAACTCTACTGGACGATCATGGAAAGCAGACTGGACCAAGTGTTGCCTATGTCAGGAGGTTAAGAAAGAAGATCTAAAATCTCCCCAGGCCAATCCTGCTAGAAGACGGGATGATGGATATACGAACCTGGCAAAGAATATTCCTCTGTTTCACTCACTCAATGCGCTACCAATCAAGCTAGACCCTGCAAGACTTGATGAAGGTTCTCTGATAGAGGAAACGTTGAGAAAAAATAAGGCACAATATCATGAGAGTTGCAGGCTTCTGTTCAACAACACAAAGTTACACCGAGCTGAAAAAAGAGCAAGTCACGTAGGTACTAGTGATGAGGGCAGTAGAAGTAAGATTCCACAAAAGCTCCAAGAAACTAAAACAAAAGAATGCCTCTTCTGCTAAACTGAAGGAGGGGAGCTTAGAGAAGCAATGACAATGCAAGTGAATAGGAGAATAAATGAATGTGCCAAAACACTCAGTGATACAAAATTTCTCGCCAAACTAAGTGCAGGAGATGTCATAGCCCAAGAAGTGAAATATCACCCTGGCTGTTTGGTGACATTGTATAACCGAGAACGGGCATACCTAAAGGTGCGGGAGCAAGTGAGAGGCCACCAATTTTCAAGCTTGCTGATTTGACCAAGCTTTACAAGCAGAGGCTGGAACAGCTTGGTGTTGACTCACCTGATGTTCATCCTACTTGACTCAAGGATCATCTGCTTTTGCACATTCCACAGCTGCAAGCTAATCTCCAAGGACGAGAAGTTCTGTTGGCTGTTGAAACTGAGGTAGGTTCAATCCTATCAGAAGCGTCCCGTTATGGTGAAGTGATCCATCCAGCAAAAGCCGCTGGGATAATAAGACAAGACATGCTCCGTCAGAAGTCGAATTTCAGCAGCTATTTTCATGACAAAGACTTAGAACAGGCTGTGCCACCATCACTGCTTCAGTTTGTATGCATGATCGAACATGGTGCAGACATTAAGTCCCAACTCCATCATGGAGCATCGAAATCAGATCTTGCTATATCACAACTTCTACAGTACAACTGCTTTGCCAAATACAAGGAAGGAACGGATGTCCACAGGCCTTCGAAGGACTGGGAGCCACATTTTGCAGTCTTTGTGGTCCTGTATGTGTTTGCCAAGATGAGGAAGAGACAAATAATTGAAATGCTCCATGAGAACGGGCTCAGCATATCATATGACCGAGTCCTAGAAATCTGAGCACAGTTAGGAGAAGCAGTTGTTGCACAGTATGTGGAAGATGGAGTAATCTGTTCCCCAGTCTTGAGAAAGAATTTGTTCACAACTGGAGCAGTTGACAACATAGATCATAATCCGACTGCGACCACAGCTGAAACATCTTTACATGGTACAAGTGTGTCCATTTTCCAGCATCCAAACACAGGAAATCCTGGTGATGAACGTGAGCCACTCAAACTAGATATAGAGTCGAAAATGAAGGTTAAAAAAATTCCAGAGCTTCCAGAAGCATACACCAATATTCGGCCAGCATACATCACCAAAAACCCCAATCCTCCTCCAGTTGCAAGCCAATCCTTAGCAGGACCAGAGTCGACCAGGTCACATTTGAAAGAAGAATATTCTTGGTTGGAGGAAGTCTTCCTCACTGAGAATGTGGCTGATGCAGTCAGCATCATATGGTCTGCATATCATGCAACACAGAAAAGGAGCCGTCCATTTGAAGTGAGCATATCGGCAATGATGCCTATGTGGTGAGACCAGGCACACTCTGTTGCAACTATCAAGCATGCCATGGAGAAGGTCCGTGATACAGTGGCTTTTTTGAACCCACAGCAGACACCTGTAATTGTTGCTGACCAACCTTTGTATGCTCTGGCAAAGCAAATACAGTGGAAGTGGCAAGAATATGGAGAGGCTTGTCATGTTCGAAGGCCTTCATATAGAAATGGCTTCACTGAGATCGATAGGAACATTACTGCGAGACAGTGGGTGGACCAGTGCCATTGTGGAAGCAGGGGTGGCCTCATCTGGTACATCAGAGTCTTACCTGTCTTCATTCAGTGTCACAAAGAGAAGACAAGCATACCAGATTACAGCATGCAGCTTGTCCAAACTGATGAAGAAGGCATATCATGATTTCTGCTCTGAAGAGTCTAGCACTTCAGAAATAACCTTTGAGGACTGGTGTGAAAAACGAAAGAAAGAGAGTCTGCAGTTCCAACTCTGGCGTCTGGTGCTGGACATGGAACTCACGATATTCACCCTCATCTGCTCATTCAGGGGAGACTTCAACTTGTACCGTGAGGCACTTTCAGAACTGGTGCCTTACTTCTTTGCAAATAACAATGTTAACTATGCCCGGTGGATCACTATTCACCTCCAAGATATGATGTCACTCGAATAACAACATCCAGATGTGGCCAAGGAGTTTCACAATGGTAACTTTGTCATCCACAAGTCGAGAAGAGAATTCTCTGGCATGGCGATTGATCAAGCGCACGAGCACAATAATGCAGTGATCAAAGGCAGCGGAGGAGCGACTGGGTTGACAGAAGACCTGTCAGCACTTCGTAGGTGGATGGTCGCTGACCTGAAGTTAGATCATCTGCTAGCTGGATACGAGGCCATGTCTGTATGAAGGATGCCATATACAGCAGCAGACACCGCGAGCAGACACCGAGGTGCCAAAATCTTTCTTTGAATAGGTGAAATCACTCTCTGCAGTGATGCAGGAGATGGGTAACCCATTCCAAGAAGAATCAGCAGACCTGATGGTGTTAGATACAAAGAACATTGCAGACCCAACTCTAGCTGAAATGATAGTTACACATCACCGGCGAGGCAAAGAGCAGTTCCTATCATTTATGAAAGGGCTAGAGGATGAAGCTGAAAGTCTTTTCCATCATCCAATTAAGAAGAACCCTGTTTTATTCTTCAAACAAGAACAGGTTGAGGGAATTTCTAAGGAGAAAGTCCTAAAAGATGACTGTCAGTTATTCTCACGACTGTTCATCTCAAGCCAGAACAGACAGAGTGACTTGCAAGAATTCTTCAAGCACGAGAATCAGTCATACACTGCATCTCTCAGTGACAGCGGCAAGCTTCATACGTGTCAGAAGTCACAGCTGGTTGAAATTCTTGAAGCGCAAGTGAATGTCCCAGTGGGAGAACCAAAGGAGATACAATCATCACTGACGGCTCAGCACTTATCAATGCCTCACCTCCACATACTTCAACGACATTTAATGACCATGCCAAAGAAGACATCATCCCAAAGGTGGAATCCTACGATTGCTCAGTACAAGCTGGTGGACATAGTCTTTGATGTATACAAGAAATCAAGTCTGAAATCAGAGACGAGGTCAAAAAGGGAAAGGAATCAGAAGAAGAGTGACAGGAACAAGCAAGACACCAGGAAACTGGCAAAGCTTCCTTCGTGACCCCAGCAACAAAGGCTGAACTGTTTCACTTCCTGGCCCGAAAAGATGTGAAAGCAGAAACGTCAAGCACAGTCATCGTCACAAAAGGAGAGGATGCCATTAGCAGCACAGTGAAGTCTCTGGATGCTGTGTCCCCATGTTGTCACGAAGAAGCTGACAGTCGAATATTTGTTCACGCTGGGGGTAATGACTGACGGGAGCAAGTCTATAATCATCAAGGCTAATGACACAGATGTGCTAGTCATAGCCATATCTTCACTGCCATCCTTCCAGAAACTAGGTCTTCAGGATATGTGGATTGCCTTTGGCCAAGGAGCCCATATGCAATGGATTCCAGTCCATGAGGTAGTTTCTGCAATTGGGCTTGAGAAAGCTAGAGGGATCCCTTACTTTCACGCATTCATAGATGTGACACTGTGTCTGCCTTCCGTGGGAAAGCGAAGAAAATTTGCATGGCAGACTTGGAATGTATTTGATGATATTACTGAAACATTCATCAGTCTCAGCCAGCATCCGACATTGATTTGTGATCTTGACATGTAGAGGCTGGAAAGATTCGTTGTCCCTCATGTACGACAGATCGGATCAGCCGGCTGGTGTGGATGAAGCAAGACTAGATCTGTTTGCCTGTAAGCAGAGGCTGTAAACTCAATTCCCACCAGCACAGGCAGCCCTCAGAGAACATGCAAAGCGTGCAGCCTACCAGGCTGGGATCATCTGGGGCCAGGCAACCCACTGTAATCCACACATGAGCAGTCCAGCTGAATGGGGGGGTGGACACAGAAAGGAGAAACATGGCAGATACATTGACAACACTACCACCGATTGCAGCAAGCTGTCAAGAATTGACAAAGTGTTCCTGTAAGAAGGTTTGCAAAGGAAGATAAGTGCTCTTAGGCAGACCTTCCTGCACATCACCTCTGCAGCTGCATGTGAACAGTAGCAGATCGAAACAGCAGCACGGTATGCATAACTTTGAAAATGTACTATCTGGGACAAAACTATGTAAAGAAAGACAAACATTTTGGTGGTCATCTTGAGACATATGTCTCAGAGTGCTTTTTAAACAGGAAAATATAGTTCAGGAGGCTTCAAAACATAGGAATCCACACTTAGATCATGCAAATCGGACAATTACAAATATTTCTAAGCAAAACATCTACTTCGGGTGGTTATTTTGGCGGCCATCTTGAAAATGGCCGCCATCTTGGATTTTCAATTGGCCAATCAGGTAGACTTGATTAGCATACCTTGGAGGACACTTGTGCCAAATTTGATGCTTGTATCATCATTTGCACGATTTTTCTGTTATCTGCCCCACTATAGGTAAGACATCCAAGACCTGACCATGTAGACAAAATTGCTTAAGGAAGCTGTTTTAAATTTTCTTAGCAACAGAAATTTGGATTTGGACCATCGACGGAAGAATTCTTTTGATTCGTCTTCAATTGCACCAGTCACTTGACCCACACTGCACACCTCCCACTCACGGGTTATTTTCATTCCCCGACTCATTTTATTCTCTATCACTTGGTCATTTGAGTTCTCAGTCCCCGTTTCCACCTTCGGCCTTCCTAGTCAGTGGAGACCTTTTATTCAAAACAATAATGCCATTAACTTCAAATATTGGCTGTATATTTGGACAGTTTTGTTGGTGTTGTTATTAACAACAATGCACTAAAATTTTGCTGACAAAAAACATTTGTTGAGAAGATAACGGCCATGTTGCGCAATCGAACTTTCTTAACATTTAACAGTATTCGTCGGCATCAAAAGGGAATCTGAAAAAAAACAAAACGAATTAATTTCAATTTCGAAACATTGCATTTAAACAATTTCTGTTCAAATAATGATTACAATAAGGTAGATACGCATTTAAAAGAGTTTATTTCAGTTATCCTTTACAAATAAACACTTTCCGTCCTCTATAAACCAGTGTTTTTGTATCGGCGGTCTTCGAAACCAACCATTCGAGCAAGTGAGCAATCAAAACATCTTGATTGTTTCAGGAAAGAATAATCGAGGCGACTTGTGTAGTTCAGAAGTTTGCACAGACATGCTCAAATATTGTTCAACATGGTTCTTTTTGTATCGTCCAAAATCTCAGATGCAACGGAAAATGTTGTTCGGTTGCCAAGTACTGTCAACTTTTTTTTTTTTTTTTTTAATTCCAGTGTCATATATGTTACTTATTATGTGAATTCATAGCTAACATTATTTTCTCTATGGATTAATAGATATGATATCTTTTATGCCATGATATTCGTAATTTAGGTAAAATGAATGAACTCGTATTTTTTATTTATTTATTTATTTTTTTTTTTGCACTGATTAGCTCAAAGCATAATGTGACAAGGTTGGCAGTACTGCCAAAGCTAACCCGTACAACTTGCTACAAGAAGTGGTAATCGTAACTACTTGTATACCATTTAACAATAGACGTAATATGCTCAACAGTCATAACAAAATTTGCGAAACAGAAGTGTTAATTACAGATAACTTTCTTAAAAATCTGGAGTTTTAGGCTATGTTCAAGCTGCCCATGTGTTGCCCTAATAAAGTTTAGGCCAAATAAAATAAAATCTAAGGCTTCTGAGATGTAATCTACTTTACTAAAGGATTTATCTTTAGAGACTGCCTGTTCTCTGATTAATAAAAGGTGATGATTCTTTCAATTATATACAAAAGATAGTTATTGATTTAAGGTCATTAGTATATAAACGTCGAAGCCTACACAACAGACTTTGTTTTAAAACGAAGAATTTTGTGTTATTAAAAGTCCTGCTTGATTTTGGCATATAATTAATTCAATAGGAAACCTGAAGTGCGAGAATATGTAGATAACTTAAGTGTATTTAGCAAGCAAAGAAAACTAACAACTAGGCTTAGCAACAAAACCTTAGCTTTAAGTAAAGTGTAACTGCAAAAAATAAAAAAGTTAAGTATGCCTTAGTTTTACCAGACCACTGAGCTGATTAACAGCTCTCCTAGGACTGGCCCGAAGGATTAGACTTATTTAACGTGGCTAAGAACCAATTAGTTACTTTAGCAACGGGACCTACAGCTTATTGTGGAATCCGAACCACATTATAGCGAGAAATGAATTTCTGTCACCAGAAATAAATTCCTCTAACTCTAGTAAAGCATTATTTCTGAAGTAGCTGAGAACTATAACACAATTAATTTTACATTTTATGAAAATATGAATATTCCTGTAAGAAATATTGAATAAATATTTTCAAGAAAGATCTTTTCTTGACTCCCACTGCTGATGCGTTTTAGCTGCAGTAACACTTACGTATTTATTTCTTTATCTTTTATTCGGTGCCGAGGGGTAAAAATAATCAAATAGGACTATTTAGAATGCAAGTAATATGAAAATGTTATGAATATTTTTTTCGATTTTTTTTTTTATTATTTTAACATTGGAACCTACTGTAGGTTTGATGAGGGCTTCTTTGTCGAACACATCGGCGCTGGTGAACGAACGTTTTGGAAATATTTCGTCGCTCTTTATCCAAAATTTGGCTACACGTAATATTTTCTTACAGTTTTGATATATACGAAAGATTTCACTTTCATAAAATTTATTATGGCCTTATTTTAAGAAAAATCGTGTTTTCGTATTCAAATAAGAGAAAAATATGCAGTATTTTAATTGCCAGTTAATGGATTTTGAACGAAATCCTATGCAGTCATGTCGCATCACTTCTGAGCATGGCTGTACAGGCATGCTCAAATGTAATGCAGCAAGATACTTTTTGTATCGTCAAAAATCTCAAACTCGACGTAACGGTTCCCAAATAGTGTTAAACTTTTTTATTTCCAGTGTCACACATGTTGATAAATTTACGTATTCACACCTAACATTATTTTCCTTATGGGTATCATATGATCTCTTATACAATAGTATAATTCGCAATCTATGTGGCAAGAACTGATTTTTTTTACATTGCTTAACTCAAAAAACGGTGTGATATAGTTAGCGGTGCTGTCAATGCCAGTTCGCTTGGAGAGGTCCTCGTGACCACCTCTACAACATGTAACAGTAGGCCTATAATAAGCTCAACAGTCATAACAAAATTTTCAAAATAGGAATATGAATTACACAAAGTTTTCTTTGAATTTTGAAATTTTAGGCTATGCTCAAACTGCCTGTATGTTGCAAAATGATTTACAAGTTTAACAAAAATAATCTGTGAATTCTGAGGTGCAATCACATTTACTACAGAATTTATTTTGGCAGGCTATCTGTTCTTTGAAGAAAAAAAGATGATGATTTCAGTTATATCGAGAAGATAGCTATTAAACTAAATATTTATTAGTATTAGCACCAAGACCTATGTAAAATCTTTTTTTAACTGACTAAGAAAGTCCTTCTGCCTCCTTTTGGTGTATAATTGGTTGTTCAGACGGTAACTTGAAGTGCAAGAATGTGTATATAACTTCACATGTTTTCTGGCCAGAAATTGTTAATATTGAAATATGAATGGTAAATGAATTGTATTTTTTGCAGGTAAAGAAAACTGACACACTTAGGCCTAGGAAAAAAAATTTGCCATTAACAAAAGTGCATAGGCTAATATTTGCTAGTAAACTAATATTTTTGAAGTGGTTAAAATGTAACACAAATAATTTTATTTTTTTTAACAAACTCCAAGTATTCCTATAACAAATATAAAATAAATATTTTCAAGATCATCTCAGTGTCTGTACATATTGCAGACCAATGTTTCAACTAGTTCATGTTGCTGCCACGCAAATATTGGGTCACACAGGCCCGGCCCACACATTCATATCAGTGGATGCGGTTCAGCTATAGTATTATCATTCATATATACAGTTTTACCATTCAACCTGGGGAAATGCTTATCATGAGCCAGTTATAGGCTCTAAATGAATGATTTCGTTACTTATCTCTATTTTTTTTTTTTTTTTATAAATTTAACTGCTGTTGATTCAGAAAATCGTAAAAAACAAGAAAAAAGGGAGAATTTTAACTGAGCTGAGGGCTCTACTCACAAGGTATTTGTAAGTAAACACGTTAGGGTAAGTTTAAAATTACGTTTTTTTGCATAGGTAAATGAACTATCAGAAGATCAGAAGATGGAATGGACTAATAAGGCAGGCAAGGCCTGAGAGGTTAATTATAACTGGGAAAACTTGAAGGTATATACATCAGCGTGATGATGCTGATACAAGGCACAGTCAAGAGAGATTTCCATGGTTAACAAACCCTCTGTAAACGGAGAGATTTACGAATTAAAAGCCAGTAAGGACACAGTATATTATGCGTAGGACAAGGCGAGCACAGAGGGTGCCAAAGAAGCCTTGAACACAAGATTTTATGTAATTATTTAAACACAGGCATTTACATAACACTACCCTAACACTACTAGGTTGATGTGGAAATACTGGCACTTAGAAATGGAAATAGGAAGTTTAGTATGAGAATTAAAACAGTGTGACTGACAGGAAGAACCTTTGCAACAGATCACTTTACCCCTTAGAAGAGGTGGCTTTAGCAAGGGCAATGGCGGCAGAGGAAGGCTAAGGGCTTCACTTGTATGAATACTAAGGCTCCCTACAAGATAGGACCACGTGGTAGGGTTATGGCTTTCTGAAGGAGGCAGGAATGGAAGGGGGAGATGTGTCTCGCTTGCGTCCAGCTATGTCTCTTCTTGTTCCTTTGGTCAGGCCTTTATATGACTTCAGTCAGGGATTAGGAGGTCATCCACAGGTAGATGGGGTTGGTGTCTTTTCCCTATGCACGTGCATCATTTATGACTCAAGGCCCATGCGTTAGTGTCAGATGTCCTCTCTCTTAATCTTCGTTAATCTGGCTCTATTCTGCCTCCAGCCATACTTAGTCTTTTCACAACTTCGTGTCTTTAAACAAAATGTTCTGCAGCATCACATGTTCATGAAGAAAGTTGAAGGGTTTTACAGAGTGCAATTAACAGATTTAAGGAGGGCCAATATTCCTTTTGCCCTTCCTTGTCAGGCAGTGCCAAAATGCACTGTTGTTTTTTTCCAGCTTTAAATTAAGCATTTGGTGGCTGGATGCTTGGGAAGATATAAGCAACTCCTGCCCAATGTGACATCTCGCCTTCCATCAGGTGTGAATGTCTACTTCAAGTTATCCTTCCACAGATAGTTAATAAAGGTTACTGAAACACTTGGTGTAAGTCCTTGCCAAATAATAAGTGAAAACAATCAATACAGCAATACACTGAGGAGCCAAAGAAGCCTTGAACACAAGATTTTATGTAATTATTTAAACACAGGCATTTACATAACACTACCCTAACACTACTAGGTTGATGTGGAAATACTGGCACTTAGAAATGGAAATAGGAAGTTTAGTATGAGAATTAAAACAGTGTGACTGACAGGAAGAACCTTTGCAACAGATCACTTTACCCCTTAGAAGAGGTGGCTTGCAAGGGCAATGGCGGCAGAGGAAGGCTAAGGGCTTCACTTGTATGAATACTAAGGGTCCCTACAAGATAGGACCACGTGATAGGACATGGCTCTCTGAAGGAGGCAGGAGTGGAAGGGGGAGATATGTCTCGCTTGCATCCAGCTATGTCTTTCTTGTTCCTTTGGTGAGGCCCTTATATGACTTCAGTCAGGGATTAGGAAGTCATCCACAGGTAGATGGGGTTGGTGTCTTTTCCCTATGCACGTGTATCATTTATGACTCAAGGCCCATGCGTTAGTGTCAGATGTCCTCTCTCTTAATCTTCGTTACTGGCTCTATTCTGCCTCCAGCCATACTTAGTCTTTTCACAACTTCGTGTCTTTAAACAAAAGGTTCTGCAGTGCTACATCTTCGTGAAGAGAAAGTTGAAGGGTTTTACAGAGTGCAATTAACGAATTAAGGAGCCAATAATCCTTTCGCCCTTCCTTGTCAGGCAGTGCCAAAATGCACTGTTGTATTTTCCAGCTTTAAATTAAGCATTTCGTGGCTGGGATGCTTGGGAAGATATAGCAACTCCCTGCCTAATGTGACATCTCGCACCTTCCATCAGGTGTGAATGTCTACTCTTCGTTATCCTTCCACAGATAGTTAATAAAGGTTTTCACTGAAACACTTGCGTAAGTCCTTAAGCCAAATAATAAGTGAAAACAGTCAATACAAAGTAATACACTGGAGGAGCTGTGAACAGTGGCGGGCTACCAGGAAGACTGACCGCAATTATACCAGATACAGATAATATGATATGCACGCCACATAAATGATATAAATGTAGCATAATATTCCCTATGCTCCAATAAACATGAATACTTGCAATTACGTGTTCTTAACACGACATATATATATCCTAAATGTGTATCAGACATATAATGATAATAATAATCATATATAATGATATTCATGATTACACAAACAAGTCAATAATTATAATTATAATCCATCACCTCCCCCTCCCCTTTGCGTTCAAAGAGCTTTACGAACGGGTATGGTGTCTAGGTGAGCGTCGATACTCTGCTTGAGTGCCACTTTGCGGTTGTTGACTTGAAGCAGGGGTTACATCCCTGTTCTTTGGAGATTGTTGCATCTCGTCATGCAATTGTGAAGTAGGGCGAGGTACGGGGCGTCAGAAACGGCCGTTATGCCATAATATTCTTCCTGAGGGTAACTTCACATGATAGTCTCGTGACTTGCCGATGCCCATTATAACAACTGTCTCATCCCATCGTTTAGAGATAGGGTCTTGAATCCGGACATTATCATTGAACTTGAGTGATGCCAAAGGGTATGCATAGCTGTATACCGTTTTTTGGCTGCTTCAGAACGTGATGCTACACAACGGTCATATTCATCTGTTTTCTCTTGCCACTCCTGCTTGAATGATGATGCATGGGCTGGGACACATGATCAGAGGGATTGGCCACATAATATCTGCGCTGGAGAATGGCCAGCATAGTTAGGAGCATTCCGTATCTCCAACAAACCTTTGTTGAAGTCTTCAGTGTCGATGTTCCCAGAAGGTGCTACTTTTAGGATAAAATGTTTGACCTTCTTTACAGCTGCCTTAGCATGGCCGTTACTTTGGGGGTAGTGGCGTGTGGACATCACATGTTGAACACCCCATTTGCCTAGAAAATTCTTGAATTCAGAGCTGGTGAACTGAGGTCCACCATCTGTCATCAGCCTTACTGGAACACCTAAGTCTCGGAAGATGTGGCTGAAGTGCCATGTCGTTGATTCTGCTGTAGTATTAGTTACAAATTTTACCACTACAGGCCATCCAGATAGCCTGTCTACATACACCAGGAAAGATTTCCCAGCAACACTGAAGAAATCAGCTGATACCAATTCAAAAGGCCGAGAAGGGTCTCGTTGCTTAACAGCGGCTCCTTCTGTTGGCTTGGCTTGCAGGCATGGACAGTATTTGCTATATCTGAATTAATACCTGGCCAATATACAGTCTGCTTAGCCCGACGCTCAGTTGCCTCCACGCAACGATGGCTGTCATGAAGGCGTGTTAAAATTTTGAGTCTCATAGCTGAGGGAACCACTATCCGGGTGCCGTACAGGACAAGGTCATCATTGGTGTATAAATCCTCCCTTATTTTCCAATAGGGTAGTATGTCATTGTGGATATCGTAGCCATGACTGGGGAATCCATTGGGAACGTTCTGGAGGAGTCTTGTGTATGAGGGGTCCTCACGTGCTGCTGTGCGAATTTCTTCCACAATAAGATCTTGTGTAGTGGATGTCTTCACATCTGAAATTGCGTCGACGGTCTTTGCTACTACACTCCTGAGGGAAAGATGGGTTTCACTCTTTAGCACATCATCCTCGGACGTTGGGTGGCTCACAGGGGAAAGTGACAGGGCATCGGGGATGCAATATTCCTTGCCTTTACGCCACACTGCAGTAAAGATATATGGTGAAACTTTCTCTTTCAGGCGCTGGAGACGTGTGTTTTCTACTGCATCTAATGTATAGGTATTTAAGATGTGTACCAGAGGTCTATGGTCAGTCACCAATGTAAAATGGGGTAATTCAAGTAAGTAATGGCAACATTTAGTCATAGCCCAAACTGAAGCTAAACATTCTAACTCAATGATGGCCCATCTAGTTTCTGCATCTGCCAAAAGGAAACAGCCTTCCCCATGGTCTTGTAGAAGGGCACATCCTAAACCATATAAATGAGAAGCGTCCGTTTGTAGTATGGTGGGGCATGTCGGGTCAAAATGAGCTAGCACAGGTGGCTGAGAGAGGGCCTTTTTAACACTGGCAAAGGCAACATCATGATCAGCTGTCCATGTAAAGGATCTCTTGGGGCTCATTAGTGGCCAAAGTGGATCTGCTGCAGCTGCAAGATCGGGCGAAAATTCTGTTAACTGGTTAGTAAGGCCAATGAATGACCTCAAATCTGTCAGATTTGCTGGCTTCAGGAACTCTGATATAGCTCAAAGTTTCTCCTTGTCAGCTGCAATTCCATCTTCAGATAATGTATATCCATAAAATGATATGGTAGGGCTGGCAATAATAAACTTTTCTGCATTTAAAGTAATACCATGAGTCCTACAGTGTGACAAAACTTTGTTGACCCTTCATAAGTGAGAATAATAATTCCTATCATATACAAGAATATCACCCACCACCTTAACACAATTTTGGATGCCTTGCAGAGCAATATCACCTCTCCTGCAGTAGGCATCTCCTGAGGCACTGAATCCCATGGGTGAACAACGATAGCGATACCAACCGTAGGGCGTGATGAATGTTGTAAGGGCTTGGTCCTCCTCTGCTAGTGGGATCTGCCAGTACCCACATAATGCATCCATGGTGGAGAAATACCTGGAAGTAGGATCGATACTCCTAATTGCACTAAACGGTGATGGTGAAGGATGAGCTGGCCTTTGCACCTGTGAATTTAACTTGCTTAAATCTGCGGTGACACGGACACCACCTGTAGGTTTGGGCACAGCCACTAAAGGGTGACACCATGGGGATGGCTGATGCCCGACATGTTCAATGATACCTTGTGCTACCATTGCCTCCAACTCAGCCTTGACATCCTCTTGAAAGGCTAGTGGTATTGTATGTGGAGTGTAGATTGCAAAGGGCTTCACATCCTCTTTAAGGTGAATACACGTGGGCAGTCCAGTCATTGGCTTAAGTTGTGCTCCTTGATGAAACTGCTCCTTTGTCATTAGCACATCGCTATATTCCTTGGGAAAATATTGCCTGGCTTCTTCAGGTGACGATGTGGCAGGGGGTGGAGGAACAGACATAGGTTAGGATGCGTTAACTTGGCTGGCTGACACCTGACTGGGTTCTGCTGAAGTCCTGCTCAGTTTCCTCTCTTGCATTTGATGCGGAAAGTCCCAGGGAATAATCCTTAGGTGTCGGATGGCATCGTAACACAGTAAAGGTGTTGGGAGAGAACTGCGGACATCAATATACCCCTTGTATGAGTCGTCATCATATGTCATCATGGCCTCCATTGGTCCCAAAACTTTACCTTCCATGGGTGATCCATCAGCGTTGGAGAATTGCAATTTAGGGGAGGAGGGGAGACAATTCCTTAACACTGATGCCCAGTGCCTGTAGATGCTGCACTCCAAAAACAGTGGTATCTACACCAGTATCAGGGATAACATTGATCTTCCCTGATTTACCACAGACTGTGACTTGTATATTGATAGGCGGTGAGGGACTACCGGGCGTAAAGCGACAGAATGTAAAGCTGGAGAAGATGTCTTGATGGTGTTCAACTTTGTTTCTTTTGGATCCTTCGACTCCCTAGTTCCCTTTGACTTTTCCTGTGCACAGCAAACATCATAGTGACCAAATTTATGGCAAATTCAGCACTCCTTAGCCAATGCAGGACATACAGAAGTATATGGAAAATGGCCAGTTTTAGCACAGTTCCTGCACTTGTTAGATGCTGCCTTATATGTGTCACCTTTGTGCTGTTGACCACAAGTCTTGCATCTGCTACTTAAAGAAGGGTTTTTCTCTTGCGAGTAACTTTTCTTAGGTTGCGCTGGCTTAGCAGCAACCTTCTTTTGCTTCTTGTAGTTTGACATGGCATGTACCGAAGTCTGTGGAGCCTTTAACTCAGTTGTTGTCTTCTTTGCAGCCTCAAAACCTTGCAAATTAACTTTACTTCCTCAAGTGTTGCTATAGTTGGCATGTTGATGAGCTTCTTGGTGAGTTCTTCATTCCTTATGCCAACCAAAATGGCGTGTTTCATTTGCGCCTCCACACAGTTAACGCCTTTACACAAATCAACCTCCTCTAAGAGCTGTTGTAAACGAACAAAAAAATCTGTTAATGACTCACCTTCTGCTTGCTTGCATTGCGTAAAAGCTAAACGGCAAAGTGCTTCATTCTGCAGACCCTTTATGTAAGTTTCAATTTGATTTAAAACACAATCCAAAAGCATAGGTGAGTCTGGTAGATACCTAAACTGTGTTCTAACAAGCGTCTCATCTCAATGCTTAGACATGCCCTTAGCTGTATTAATTGCTTAGGTTGAGGTAAATTATCCAAATCTACCGTAACAGCATAATCCTTCCATCTCTGCTTCCATTCTGTGTACTGTCTATAGGTGACATCATGAGTTAATGGTGGAAGCAGATTCACTGTAACCTTAGGCATTTGCACAACTGAATTAGGCACTTGGAGAACGCTTGCAGATGTAGTCACTGGGGTGGGGGACCCTATACCAGCACTTGCTTGAGGTGGGAGGTGCCTGGGTCCTGTCATAGCTTCAATTAATGCTTTAAATTCTTCCTCATGCCTGACATTGTCTTCTTTTCTTCTTTCTTCATCTTGTTTTCTTCTTTCTTCGTCTTGTTTATCCATGTATTCAAACATCTTGCTGATCAAATCCATGGCCGAAGGGGTTGATGAGGAAGATGTAGAACGTGAATGTGTCAGCGAGAGTTGGGGAAGATGCGGGAGAAACCTCAGAAGTCTTCGGTCTCCTCCCTTTATCGTATTTTGGCGGCATTATTAGAAATTCCAAAGGAAATAAGAAAAATATCGCTCAGCGCCGTCAGTAGTAAAGTCATAATAACGTCACAAACAATAGTCAATCACTGGCTACAATAGCTCAAGGCATAGAGCGAGATCAGAGCTGGCAAAGCTGTGACTGCTATGGCATCTTCGCTGTTGCACGAACAGTCAACGGTGGGTGAGAGCCAGTAGTCTCCCCTTAGGCGCTTCCAAGTATGAATGTGACACTCTGTGCCAGCCTCTGCAGATGGCCAACATACATTAATCTTGATCCTGGAAGTCACCACGATACAATGAGTCACTGTGATAAAGCCCCAACAATATACTGAGTCACTTTACTGAACCCCAACAACGTACAGAGTCACTGGAATCACACAAATTCACTGCCCGTGTATCCATCCAAGAAGTTCGGGTTCACTGCCGCTAGGTAACTTGGTTACAATGGACACAAACACCTGGTTCTTGCTTTGACGATTCCTCTAGGAAGAGTCCGATAAATTATCGAAATTCATTTATGGCAAATCCTACTTACTGCTCCATCTTCGTTATCCTTCCACAGATAGTTAATAAAGGTTTTCACTGAAACACTTGCGTAAGTCCTTAAGCCATATAATAAGTGAAAACAATCAATACAAAGTAATACACAGGAGGAGCTGTGAACAGTGGTGGGCTACCGGGAAGACTGACTGTAATTATACCAGATACAGATAATATGATAGGCATGCCACATAAATGATATAAATGTAACATAATATTCCCTTTCCCCCAATAAACATGAATACTTGCAATTATGTGTTCCTAACACAACATATATATATCCTAAATGTGTATCAGACATATAATGATAATAATAATCATATATAATGATACTCATGATTACACAAACAAGTCAATAATTATAATTATAATCCATTATCTACCAAACGAAGGATTCAACTGGCAAATGCTTTATATTACTCTAATTTTCTCATTAACGGCACTCATGTATATTTATTAACCTAAATCTCTCTGCGTCATATGAGATATCTGAAAATATACTTGATACAGAATTCAATATTTTACGTTAATCGCAGAGTAAGGAAAAAATAAAAGTTTTAACCTTAGATTATTGTTGTTTTAAAACAGGAACATTTACAACTATGAGAAAGGTACTGTAAATATTAAAATACAAACTTTAATTGACCTACTTAAGGTAAATCTCAAAAGAAATATGAGCAAATTATCATAAGTATTAAAATGCGATAAATCATAAATCATAAGCTACTGTTATTTTGAAACAGGAACAGTTACAAATATAAGAAAGTTACTGCAAATACTGAACACAATAACTGTAAATTATTTCCCCAAGGTAAATCTTAAAATAATCATGCACTTGACCTTTAGTAGTTGTTACAGTCAAAGACATGCAGTTAGTTTGCCTTGATGAGACATTACAATGAAGTATACATGATCTTCGTTAGGTATCGCCATGTTACTTAAGTCGACGGCACAGTGCCAGACATGGCACTGAGGTCAATGATGCTTATAAGCACGAGGCTAATTACAATGAAGGACAGACAAATATGTAAAGTACATGATCTTCTCTACTCATGGACTCGGGATTTAAATTACAAGGAAATAACAAAGAAGGCAAATTATAATGTTAAAGAAAAATGATGATTATTATGCCGAAATTATATTCTTTAGCCTATGAGAATGGCTTAGGTTTATTCTTTTGCCCAGGGGGCTTCAAAGGGAAGTCATAGGACTTACAAAATTGGGATGTCTGTCAATTGCACTCTGCACTGGCAGAGTGGGAACAAAGTAAACTATAGGCCTTTGTGAGGCATAAAATAATATTAATTGAACAAAATTATGAAAGGAAAAATGTTAAAGGAAAAGAATAACTTACAGAGTTATAAGGAAAATAAACAGGTGAGGAAACCTGACACCCTCTTCTGGATAGAGGTACCAAGGTCCTCGTAGGATAGAAGGGCGGCACTGTGCCAGGTTAGCACTGGGGCCGGGAGAGGTTAGCAGCTCTCTTTTAGCTACCTAATGTTACCCCCGCCCGTGATTTCTGCCACAGATCTATTTAGGTTGATGGTTCTCCTTTTTAGGGGAATCTGTCGAACTGAGCCCGAGGAGGACATTGGCGGCTGAAGCAGGGGCATTCATTGCAGGCTCTACCCCAAGTGAGTTCATTGGCCATTTGAGACACGGCAGAATCATTATTCATGGTCATGTCACGGGGGACCGGGAAAGAGAGGAAGAAGTCGCGATGGGTGTGATAGGCTCACAGGTTACCATGACCAGCTCAGGCAAGGGTTGCGAGGCCGCACCTTCGGTTGAACTTCCGCTGTAGTCAGAAGAATCTGTCTCTCTTACCGGCACTGGTAGCAGAGCCAAGCCAGGAGAAGAGAGGGGATCCTGATTGGGATCTCTTGAATGGAGATCGGGAGCGTGCTCTGGCGCTGGCACTAAGGCCAGGTCAGGCACTATTATTTGATTTGGAAGTTGCTCGTCGTTCGGGATGGACGGAGCTTGGCACTGCTCAGTGTACGCAAGTGGCACTGGCCGAGATTGTGAATCAAGTTTGGGATTTCCTAGAGGGAGATCTATTTGGTGCCTTGGCACTGACACTGGGCAGGGCCAGGCACTGGAATGGGATCTGGAATCGATCTTGATGGAAGGGGCCACTATACATCATACTTGGGTGGCACTGGCAGCAGAATGGTTGCGGGCGTTTGAGGATTACTCGTGCCTAAGGAATGATTTGTTGGATTTGGACCCCTGGGTTGCTGTAACTTAGATGGGGACTGGAAGTCCTGTCCCAGGAGGGTGTCATAACCTCCAGGGATATTGCTTGCTACTGCATGATTGCAGATTTTGGATCTATGAGGTCTTGTGACTCTCAACTGAACAGTAGGGAGTATCATTTTAAATTGATTGATACCCTCAATTGTGACAAGTTTACGTCAGTTAATGGTAGCTCCATAGGGAACTTTGTCTTTCCTTATGAGGGAAATTTGAGTGCCAGAGTCATCAAATGCCTTGACCTGGCATGCAGGGTAGGTACCTCGAGGAGGTGCCACATATATGAGACCCTGGGCTGGAGGGCCTAAGGACTTTGGATTTGTAACTGCCAAGGCGATGGTGGGAGTACTTGATTTATTATTATGGCATTTTGCCCATGTGGGAGAGTGGCCATAAACTTTGCAAGCCATGCAATAGCTCTGGCTGTAATCTCTTCATGGCACTGACCCTGTGATGGGTACAGGCTTGTTAGTTGGTGGATTCCTGGGAGAGGGTTTGAAATCCGTGGTGGGTGGTGCCTAGGGCTTGTTTCAGTACTGTTCTGTGGTATGTCAGGCTTTCTTGCAGAACCCACACACAACGGGCTTCTGTGAGTGCCCATTCTTGGGCCAAGGGATGTCAGAGGTGAAAGGAGGGCAAATTTTGCCTCGCAATGAGCTTGTTTGGGCGTGATGGGTGTCCCATGTGACAGCGAGGCGACAGCACTCCGCTAGAGTCGTGGGAGCTTTTTCACATACATGGGTTGCTAGGGCAGAAGGGGCATAATATAAAAAGTTTTCAATCTTGAACCGCTTGAGGTTGTCCTCGGCGGTGGAGACTCCCAGGGACTCTAGCCATATAGAGAGGGCCCTATCTGATTGATATGCCCAGTCAGTCCAGGTCTATCTTGCATTTATCTGGCCTCTCCAGCGTCGTCTTCAACGTTCGGGGGTGATCTTGTATGCCCTTATGATCGCCTGGTGCACTTCCACCCATTTCCCTTGATCTGCCACAGGGAGGGCATTAAAAGCAATTAGACCCTTTCCTCCGAGGAATTTTCCCAAGAGTAGGGAGACTTCAGTAGGAGCAAGTGTGTAGGTGCTAAGGGCACTTTTTGCCTGATCAAGCCAGACCTCAGGCTCAGCCTCGGTTCACTTGGGAATAAAGGTATGAGCCTACGTGA
Source organism: Macrobrachium rosenbergii (assembly GCF_040412425.1). Classification (NCBI taxonomy): domain Eukaryota; kingdom Metazoa; phylum Arthropoda; class Malacostraca; order Decapoda; family Palaemonidae; genus Macrobrachium; species Macrobrachium rosenbergii. The sequence goes on from NC_089761.1 coordinate 68,850,613, forward strand.
GGGTGGATGCACCAGGGGCTGGAGAGGAGCTGGTAGTGCCAATTTGGGCCATCTGGAGCTCATGGGCCCACTGGTTTTCCTCCCTTTCAAGCCTATCCTTTCATTCTCATACTTTCTCCTGTCTTGCGTGCTCTTCTCTTGCAAGTCTATCTAGCCTATCTTGTTCTTCCTTCTTCTCCTTTCTTTCTTGTTCTGCCTTTGCGAGTTTATCCAGCCTACCTTCTTCTTCCTTCTTCTCCTTTCTCTCATGTTCTCTCTTCTTCTCCTTTTTCTCCTGTTCTTCCTTCTTCTCCTTTCTGTCTTGTTCTTCTTTTGCAAGTCTATCTAGGCTATCTTGCTCTTCCTTCGTTGCCTTTCTTTCTTTCTTCCTCTCATGCGGTTCTGCCTCTCTTTCCGCCTTGGCATCATCTACTTTATCTTAGACCCAGTCCCTCAGGGCTTGTCCTGACAGTCCCATGTCCTTTCCAGCAGACATATAGAATTGAAGTCCTCATTTTGCTGGGTTCTGGATGTCGTAGACATCTTGAGACAGCACTTATATGGGCGTGACCCTTTAGAAAATCAATATGTCTGATAAGACTAAAATTTCAGGGTGTCTGAAAAGACCCAAGTTTATTCGTGATGAACTGGTTTCAGTATGTTTAAAAGAATTTTAATATTTCTGTAAAAGACATGGTTTGTTCGTGATGAACGGATTTTAATAAGTCTGAATAAGATTTAGTTTGTTCTTGATGAACGGATTTTAATATGTCTGGATAAGACAGTTGTTCATGATGAACGGATTTTAATAATATGTCTGAATAAGACTTAGTTTGTTGGTGATGAACGAATTTTTAATGTCTGAATAAGACTTAGTTTGTTGGTGATGAACGAATTTTTAATGTCTGAATAAGACTTAGTTTGTTCGTAATGAACGAATTTTTAATGTCTGAATAAGAATTAATTTGTTCGTGATGAAAGAGATTTAATGTCTCGAAAGATGTAAATTGTATTCTATTTCCCACAGGAACTTGGCCAGCCATTGCGTGAATGTTGGGGTTTTTTGGTTCCCCTTGCAGGGCGTGATTTGTTCGCAGGGAACTGATTTTTTATTTTTGTCTCATAGGACGTGTTTTCAGATTCACGCACGGACTTGGCTGGCTATCGCGTGAATCTTAATGAACAACAGTTTATAATAGCGACATCTGGCGCTCTTTGGTACCTCAGTACCTGCAGTTTCCTTTAACCAGGCCTTTTTCTAATAATGTTGACTGTTGTCATACTTTACTTGATTAAAGGATGTTATTATAATACTTCAGAGGTCATCGCTGTTCTTATGTTTTAATATTTTCATCTCCAAATGCCATCACTATCGTTGTTTTGTCTCCTTCGTATGTGTGAACTTTGTAGACATAGGCCTACGACTATTATAAGTTGAACTATTAGCCTTATTAACATCAACAAATACGACTTTTGTAAAGATTTGCTTGCACACTATTATTAATCAAATCTTTGAATGACTAATCCTATGTATATTGTGAACTAGTGAAACTTAATATAAAATATACTGAACTAGACTAACAGACTTCACGTCTATTTTTGTAATACATAGAACATAATCGCATATATATATATATATATATATATATATATATATATATATATATATATATATATATATATATATATATATATATATATATATATATATATTATATATATATATAATGCTGTATCATGTGTTATTTCTCATTTCTTTCATTGTTACTTAGGCCTATTATTTTGATGCCTCTTATGAAGTTAACTGAATATATAACGCCTATTTTTGTATTTCTTATTATCTAAGTTTCTAAAGAATTAAAATTAGCAAGACGTTCAACATTAATTTAATTATTGTTGTTAAACGCCAGCAGTGAAGAAGACTACCATGCTCATCAGTGGAGAATGTCTCCTCATTACAAAAGATGACTCTTACAGATACCATCGGCCCCTGGATTATATTGTAACGCAAACCCTAGCCTCTATTCTTTGTGTTTCTCTGATATGAAGTGTTTCTTGGCAGGAATATGATGAAATAATATCTTGGTCTCATGTAGCCTGTTACGAATGGTTTGAGCAGCAACTTGAAGGGAGAGCGTACTGTTCTCTCTTTATAGCAACACCGGTTGTCAAGGGAGTTAGGCGGGGCTCCTTGATGCCTCCTCCAGTGATCATTTGATGATGACCCTTAATAGCAGTGCAACAATGGGGCTGTCCTCCACTTTTTACAATGAATTTATCATATTTCCTATTCCTCTCGGTTGTTGTATCCATCTATACATGGTTGTTTTATTTACGCTAAGCTGCCGAGCAATATCTACGATAGAAACATTAATCTTATGCAAGCTAATGATTGTGGTGCAGCTGAGACTGTTGTCCATCTTATCGGTGCAAGTGACGAGACAGTTTAGCTTAACTTTCCTGCCCGAATGTGGAGTCACACGATAGCATACGACGTTATGAGATTTTTTCTTTTCTGTTTTTGACAATGATAATGGTTGAATTCTTTCTTTCTTTATTTATATATAATTTCATTGATGATTATCCAATATTATTTTATTAGTCAATAAGCTTTTATCTGGATTCGAAATATAGTTTCTTCTTTGACTCTTTTGCCCAATCTTCTGAAGTGAAATTTTTCAAAATGTTTCATCATTTTTCGTAATATGAATTTTTCACTCACCATTCTTTTTTATATTGTTAACGGTATGAATCATAACCAAAATCTAATAAGGAAATTACATTTCCTTGCAAATATCAAAAGAACAAATTACTGTTAGGTGAACGAAAACTTCTGGAACATGTTGCAAAAGCATTTTTGAGTGACTGTACATAAAGACATTTGGCTATGCGAGTGCGAATAAGAGATATTTTAATAAATTCTTACATGTAAATTACATGAGTGGGTTAATGTTCGAAATAAGCAAGAAATATTGCTGTCAATAAGGCAGTTTAGGGGCTGGTAGATGTGAATGGAACAACCAAAGCTGCATTGGTTGGAAGGCGGGAAATTTCAGTTATAACATGGCCCGGTAGCAATGGTATTCCCAGAATACTCTGCTTTTTATATAATTTTTTCTTAAGCATACAAATAATTATAATAGCGAAGTGCTTTGGCCTTTTGAACTATTTGGGTATTTAACTTTTCAAGCAAAAGATTAAACTCCCATTCTTTCTCGTCATCCTTAGTGCTAATAACACGTAGGCTACAGCATAAAAGGCTAGCCTTGGCGTACAATTTTTTTTTTGATGTTGGGCATTAGAACGATAATCATATAGAATGAATAAATAAAGGTTAAAATAAAAAAAAAAGTCATTTTGGCTGAAACAGAATCAATGTGTGCTTAAAAGAAGGGCAGTAAAATAAAATACCCGGCGAATCAGTACCATATGCCTAGCTTCACTGGGCCATGCTTCATGTTTTAGCGGTAAACAATATTAAAGGTTAGCTTTCAGTTTTCAGACGTAGATATTATTTTGGTATCGCAATAAAGTTGTAAAATCATTGCTTTGAACAGTTTCAGAACATAGGTCTACGTGTGGTCTGGACTATACTAATGAGATAAATCATAGTTACTGATATTAGTTGATATTAGTATATTGTTGGATACAATCTCGTCTTTTGTGTGCTCGTGTTGGTATATTTTGAATGCAAATCGAGGAGTTTATGATTTATATCAGAAGGAGCGAGGTTTCTCTGTCTATGAAAACATTCAAATACGTTATTGAAGAAATTGTTTGATACATATCACAACAATTCAGCGATATCGGAATCGTTGATTGTCAGCCAGTCACTTGCTGCCCATGCGTCGGTGCAACGTCTTCATTCGTGAGTGGAGAGATAAAGCGTCTTCATTCGTGAGTGGAGAGATAAAGCGTCGGTGCAACGTCTTCATTCGTGAGTGGAGAGATAAAGCGTCGGTGCAACGTCTTCATTCGTGAGTGGAGAGATAAAGCGTCTTCATTCGCGAGTGGAGAGATAAAGCGTCTTCATTCGTGAGTGGAGAGATAAAGCGTCTTCATTCGTGAGTGGAGAGATAAAGCGTCTTCATTCGTGAGTGGAGAGATAAAGCGTCGGTGCAACGTCTTCATTCGTGAGTGGAGAGATAAAGCGTCGGTGCAACGTCTTCATTCTTGATTGGACAGATAAAATGAAACCGACTATAATCAGGTAAATAATAGTATGATATGGAAATGCCGTAATAATAATGTCGGTGATGTATACTTTCAAAAGATGAACAGAGTGAGATTTTTGTTTGAATAATAAACAGAGACACAACGATTACGCATGTTGCTGGGCGCCAGGTTCCCCCAGATGTCAAATGGAGTGGCATAAGAACCGGGTCGTGACGTGGCGCTGCCAAAAGAGAGCTGCGTAGTATTAGAGGAAGATCCCTTTTGCGGGGACCACCTGCGGTTTGCGGTGACCAGCTGGCTTTATTGACTGTAGTAATGGAGAGGAAGACCAAGACTTGTCAGATGGTGTTGGATAGTGAAGATGATCACGCTTATGGCGGAAAGGAATTCTCGTGCCGATAGTACTCGCCTCATTTGCTCGGCAATATTCATACCACATTTGTTTGATTTACTGGTATATTCTCTCTCTCTCTCTCTCTCTCTCTCTCTCTCTCTCTCTCTCTCTCTCTCTCTCTCTCTCTCTCCATTTTCGTTTTGAGTAGCTTAATAAATTTATCTTGACTGCATGAAACAATGCAAGCTTGCATATGGTGCAATATTTTTTTTTATAATAAAAGAATGATCTAACAATCGACGGGTGACTTTGTGTTTAATGTAGCAGCTGCTTGAGAGGAACGTTCATTTTCGAACAAGGTTTTTTTTTTTTTAGTTGGTTGTCCGGAGAGATCTTGTGATTTCCCTGGCGTCACCTCGATTTTGTATATGGACACAAAACTAAAGTTGTCAAGTCCCAACTATGAAGGGAACTTGGGAGTAGAGCTATCATGCCTGAAAGGTATATAGGATCCGTACAGAGGTACTTTCAGCTCCAATCCCTCCGTTCCACCAGTGTAGCTGAGGGTCCGGTCAGTATTGTGGTTGCAAACTTTAATGATTTAGCTAAAGTTTTCTTTAAAAGAAACTTTTAATGGCTACAGGGTGCTATAGTAGGAATCCAAGGTAAGTAAAAAAAAAAAAATATCCAGCATGTCAATAGTAAAAGCATTTTCAAAACTCAAGCTACATATTGATATCGATCAAACGCAGTCAGCTGTGGCATTCAAGGCAGAACTATCACCAAGTGGGATGATAACTTTTGGGGAAGCTAAAGTCAAGGTGGGTATTGATGTGACCTTTGAGTGGGGCAAGTTTAAGATAGGAAATGAGGATGACTGTTGTGTCGGGCAAGGGCAAAATCGATGGCAAGTTCAAGACAGGAATTGCCGGTTAGCTAATTCATGTATGGATAAAGGTGAAGATAGGACTGATGGTGATGGTTTTGTGGGGCAAAATGGAAACAGGAATTAATGATTAGTTCTGAGTGGGGGCAAGTTCAAGGTAGGATTTCATGCTGCCCTTTTAGTGGGGAAAACTTAAAATGGGAATTGATGTAGACTTTTGTGTGGGACAATGTTATGTCATGAATTGATGTGACTTGTACAGTTCGAAGTTAAGGTCAGAAACAGATGATAGATACATCTGGACCAACTAAATTCTTATTTGAATCCAGATAAAAAAGTCACAGGTAAAAAAATCACAGAAAAAAAGTCACAGGAAAAAAAGTCACGTTACTCTCTCCTAGATAGTGACCCCCAAGGGTTTTAACCTGGTATGTATCCACCTTTGCGGCGTGTTTAGTACGAGCCCGTTGAGGATGACCGTAAAAACATAAACAAAAGACAGTAAATATCATAAAGATAATGACCCCCAAGAAATATTGTGAATTTTCCCCCGTGATTTTATTACCGGTCACCATAAATTAATGTGGCTTTTTTCCTGTGACTTTTTTCCTAGGCAAAATTGTGACTTTTTTCTGTGACTTTTTTCATGTGACTTTATTACCGGCCACCGCTTATTCATCCCCTCCCCACCCCTCTTCATTTCCTCTTTGGCTTTTTAAGTGAGTGACACGACGAAAGGACTGGCCGCCTTTCAACTACTGTAAGGTAAGTCCTAAGTAACAATGTTTCTAAAATTTGCCTCCCTCGTGCTTTTAAAACTGAGAAAGTTGTTTTTGATTGTGCTCCCTCATAATGCGGAAGCATTTTTCAAACACATTTTCAGTCATTGTCTTTGTTACTAATTTTACCCTGCCAGTTGAGCTAATTTGTCCCTTGGTAACTTGTTTGTTATCAACTTGACTCAATTTATATATATATATATATATATATATATATATATATATATATATATATATATATATATATATATATATATATATATATATATATATATATATATATATATATATATATATATATATATATATATATATATATATATATATATATATGGAATGGACAAGGTGACAAGGAAACAGTCAGTCACCTACAGTATACGTGATATTTATTTGCCGACGCGTTTCGTAACACATAGTTACATCATCAAGGCTAAAAGAGAAAATACAAATTAAAATACATGGAACAAAACGAACGACTTCAAGAGTCTGAACATGCGATATAAATATACATTAAAACAAGACGATTCAGGAAAAGCACCTGCAAGACTAAAAGTTGAAGACTGAATGAGTAAAAAGGAAAAGGAAAGCAGCAAAGAAAACGGCTCAGGCCATATGTTACTGTACAGAGGTGGTGTGTGAGTTCGACTTGGGCACTAACTGTTTAATAAATAACAATACTAAAATTAGCAGTTCGTGTGGATGACTTGTTTGGCCTAAAACAGAGAAGTCAGAATAATTTGATACTGGCATTACATATACAGTATTTGAATGTTTTATATTAGAAAATTCTGGATTGGACAATCTGCAACGAGTACACTGACTAACACCTTTATGTGGATCTGCTCTGACCCTCAGCAATCATTTAGTCGATCCCTCGTAAGTCCCCAAATTACATCAGGGCAAGTTTATTTATATATGACTGAGAATTGCATTATTGGGCAGATTCTATCTTTAAATTTAAAAAGGGACCCTATTGTAAGTGGATTTCTTTGGTATTAGAATGGCTTATAACATATTAAAATGTTTTTCTATTGACGACTTAAGATTACTTCTAGATTTATCATCTTGGATGTATGGAATACTTACATGCAGCAGATTCACCTAAAGGTGTTAGTCATCGTACTGTTTGCAGACTGTCCAATCCAGAATTTTCTAACATTAGAAATCATTCAAATATATGTAATAACAGTATCGATTATTCTGACGTCTCTGTTTTGGGCCAAGCAAGTCATCAACACAAACTACTCATTTTAGAATCATTATTTATTAAGTAGTTAGTGCCCAAGTTGAGCTCACACACCACTTCTGTACAGTTGTATCTGGCTGGAGCCGATTTTCTTTCCCGCTTTACTTATCCCTTTTAGTTATTCAGTCTTCAACTTTTAGTCTAGCAGGCACTTTTCCTGAACTGTCTTGTTTTAATGTACATTTATATGGCAAGTTGAGACTCTTGAAGTCTTTAATTTTATTCCATGTATTTTAATTTGTGTATTTTCTATTTCAGCCTTGATGATGTAACTATGTGTTACGAAACATGTCAGCAAATAAATATCACCTGCAGATGACTGACTGTCTCCTTGTCACCCTGTCCTGCTTGTGCAAACGACTCTGTCTCTATATATATATATATATATATATATATATATATATATATATATATATATATATATATATATATATATATATATATATATATATATATATATATATATATATATATGTATATATATATATATATATATATATATATATGTATGTATGTATGTGTATATATATATATATATATATATATATATATATATATATATATATATATATATATATATATATATATATTTATATATATATATATATATATATATATATATATATATATATATATTTATATGATTATCACTTTTGTACGTGATTCATTTATCACACATTACCACAGGTGAAAAATAAGAAACGGGGTGTAGTTCCTGACCGGTTTCGACTTTATTTCAAGCCATTGACGAAGGACTGATACAGAGTGTGAGAAGTCACAAATATATATACTACAAGAACAGTACTGACGAACATACACAACCGTTAGAGCCTACATATCACCACTCAGGTCGGTGTCGAGGTAAGAGTGGCCTTTAAAACTCATTTGGCTAAAAATCACAATAGACTCTCAGGGGACATTTCTGATAAACAGACCATACCCCACCTCAGATCCACACCTGGCAGGTGTCATGGAGGCGGAGTTTGGAAACTCATTAACATTACTACCCTCGTACTGTGTTTACAAATATGATAATCCTATTTTCATACATCTCTACTGCCTACCTTAAAGTTTAAACAATTTACAAATTTCTTTTGATATTAAAGGATCAAGTTTATACATCCCTTGACTGATATTCATATTATGGTTGTAACTTTCTTTTATAAAGCTAGATTCAATGATGTTCCTTTCCAGTGCATTATTAGAATATACAATCTTTTTTGCCCCTTCCCAGTTGATAGCATGATTGTTCTCACTAACATGTACAAATATACCACTGTTCCTTGTGCATATCTCACACATTTCTTATGCTGTTCAATTCTTTTTCCAGTGCTTTCCGGGTTTGGCCAATATAAAAGTTGTCACAAGACTTACACAGAATTTTATATACACACCCTTTAGTATTGTCTGGGGAGTTCTTGATAAGTACATTTTTCATTGTTGTATTGTTCTTAAATGCGACATTAACACCAAAATTCTTAAGAAGATGAGGGATATCTTTCATATTATTATTATAAGGCAAAACAAGCAAATTTTTTGTGTTGTAAGGTTCTTTCTGGTTTTGATACATAGTCTTTTTTGCCGCTTCAAATGCACTGTTTAATACACTATCAGGATATTTCAATTTCTTGCCTGCATTCCTAATCTTATCTATTTCATCATCAATATATTCAGGGCTACATACCCGTAATGCTCTTAAAAACATAGATGAAAACACTGACATTTTAACCTTATTGCTTTGTCCAGAATAGAAATGCACATAGGAAGAAATATTAGTGGGTTTTCTATACACACTATATTTAAACCCACTACTATTTCTTCGTATGAGGACATCCAAAAACGGTAAGCACCCATCGTTTTCCATTTCCATCGTGAATTTAATTGATGGTACTAATTGATTTAACTTGGCAAAAAAGGTTTTTACATCTTGGTTCCCTGGCCATACACAAATTATGTCGTCAACATACCTAAACCATGTTACATTACGTGGGATTATGTTGTTTAATATCTTCTTTTCATAGAATTCCATATATAAGTTACTTAACACTGGGGATAGAGGGTTTCCCATTGCCATACCAAAATTTTGTGAGTAAAATTTACCATTAAATTCAAATTTACAATCTTTTACACATAATTTAATCAGTTCAATTAAAGTACTTTCAGAAAATGGGATATCCAGCTGTGTGTTCTCTAACCATTCAGATAAAAACGCCATCAGATCATCTATTGGCACCTTTGTGAATAGTGATACAACATCAAAACTTACAAGCCTGGATTCACTATTAATCTCTACACTATTTAGTTTATTTATCAGGTCCACATTATTCTTGATATTTGCATTTGAGATGGTACCTACTAATGGGTTGAGAATATCTACTAAGTACTTCGCTAGCCTGTATGATGCGGAACCAACTGAACTGATAATTGGCCTGGCAGGAAAGTTTGCTTTGTGAGTTTTTACTGTACCATACATGTATGGTAGCGATGGAGAGGTCACACACAACTTCTTTATAAGGCTTTCGTTACCTTTTAACAGGGTTTTCACTTTCGTATTGAAACCACTATTCACATTGTCTATCGGGTTCTTATTTAATTCTTTATACGTGTTATCATCACCTAAAAGATTTTGCATTTTTTCTATATATTCACTTTTATTTAAAATTACAAGAGCGCCTGATTTATCTGCTTTTGTCATGTGTATATTTTTATCATTTTTCAGTTCATTGATAGCAACCATAAATCTTTTGGGGACGTTTGTGGTGTCTGATTTTTTCATACTTCCATAGATCACTCCCTTAACCATGTTCACTTCTTCATTCGTTAAATCATTATATTTTTCCAAATTACACAGTCCTTTAGTTATTTCCACACTGTTCCTTCCGCCAGGAGATAAAGCAAAGTTTAAACCGTAGCCTAAGGCACTAGTTACATTTCTATCCAGCTATCCATAATTTGTGTATGGCCAGGGAACCAAGATGTAAAAATCTTTTTGCCAAGTTAAATCAATTAGTACCATCAATTAAATTCACGATGGAAATGGAAAATGATGGGTGCTTACCGTTTTTGGATGTCCTCATACGAAGAAATAGTAGTGGGTTTAAATATAGTGTGTATAGAAAACCCACTAATATTTCTTCCTATGTGCATTTCTATTCTGGACAAAGCAATAAGGTTAAAAAGTCAGTGTTTTCATCTATGTTTTTAAGAGCATTACGGGTATGTAGCCCTGAATATATTGATGATGAAATAGATAAGATTAGGAATGCAGGCAAGAAATTGAAATATCCTGATAGTGTATTAAACAGTGCATTTGAAGCGGCAAAAAAGACTATGTATCAAAACCAGAAAGAACCTTACAACACAAAAAATTTGCTTGTTTTGCCTTATGATAATAATATGAAAGATATCCTCATCTTCTTAAGAATTTTGGTGTTAATGTCGCATTTAAGAACAATACAACAATGAAAAATGTACTTATCAAGAACTCCCAGACAATACTAAAGGGTGTGTATATAAAATTCCGTGCAAGTCTTGTGACAACTTTTATATTGGCCAAACCGGGAAAGCACTGAAAAAAAAGAATTGAACAGCATAAGAAATGTGTGAGATATGCACAAGGGAACAGTGGTATATTTGTACATGTTAGTGAGAACAATCATGCTATCAACTGGGAAGGGGCAAAAGAGATTGTATATTCTAATAATGCACTGGAAAGGAACATCATTGAATCTAGCTTTATAAAAGAAAGTTACAACCATAATATGAATATCAGTCAAGGGATGTATAAACTTGATCCTTTAATATCAAAGGAAATTTGTAAATTGTTTAAATAAACTTTAAGGTAGGCAGTAGAGATGTATGAAAATAGGATTATCATATTTGTAAACACAGTACGAGGGTAGTAATGTTAATGAGCTTCCAAACTCCGCCTCCATGACACCTGCCAGGTGTGGATCTGAGGTGGGGTATGGTCTGTTTATCAGCAATGTCCCCTGAGAGTCTATTGTGATTTTTAGCCAAATGAGTTTTAAAGGCCACTCCTACCTCGACACCGACCTGAGTGGTGATATGTAGGCTCTAACGGTTGTGTATGTTCGTCAGTACTGTTCTTGTAGTATATATATTTGTGACTTCTCACACTCTGTATCAGTCCTTCGTCAATGGCTTGGAAATAAAGTCGAAACAGGTCAGGACCTACACCCCGTTTCTTATTTTTCACCTGTGGTAATGTGTGATATATATATATATATATATATATATATATATATATATATATATATATATATATATATATATATATATGTGTGTGTGTGTGTGTGTGTGTGTGTGTGTGTGTGTGTATATATGTATGTATATATATATATATATATATATATATATATATATATATATATATATATATATATATATATATATATATATATATATATATATATATATATATATATATATATATATATATATATATATATATATATATATATTTATATTTATATATATATATATATATATATATATATATATATATATATATATATATATATATTGTCACGATGCGTATCAAGTACCTGGTTATTACACAACTAATCTCAAAATTCAAAAATATACCTCACTTCAGCCAGATACCTGAACTCTCATAACATTAATTATTACGACTGAGTACTCTTAAGGTAACAGTGATCCTTTAAGAAAAAACAAAGTCTATCAGAATCTGTGTGAGGTATCAAAAATTAAACTAGAAATATTCTAGAGTAGAAGGGCATCACTCCATCAAAAAACTCTAATTGTTTCCCTGGTCTTAATTCACTTTAGCAAAACTAAAAGAACAAAACATGTTTATCACTTTGCCTTTTGCACACACAATCAATCTTATTCACTGGTGATCAATAAATGAAACACTGTTTTTCTAAAAATGTTAAGTACAAAAATTTATTTTCAAATTCAATGTTTATAATTAGAATTCACAATCTGAAAAAATTTATTATTACTTGAAAATAACACAACACTCAATTAATTCTTGAATTAAACTATGAGACAAAACTAATTCACAAAAACTTTATCAGGAATTTAAATTAATCAAGCAAAATTTAAGCTATCAAGAATTACTCAGGATTTAAAAAGAGAATCTTAAATAAATGAGATATCAAATCAAGTATGCAACGTTAAATTACCAAGAAATATTTAAAATGTTACGTAAATAAATGTTACATCATTAACATAAAAATGTGAAAATATAAAGAGATTGTAAATAGAAAAACACACAAAAATACACATAAGATTTATCAATAATGATTTCACTCGGTAAAAATTTCCTAACTTATCATACCATGGTATTAATAAGTAAAATTCACGTTACCTTACACAAACTTGTGAAAACCTCTGTAAATCACTTGCTGCAGCTGCGTTACCACAAAACACACTTTTTACCAGGTCCTGTTACAAACTAAATAATTTTACTAAATTCAGATCTCAAAAGTTAATGCTAATACATGACCACAAAACACTACGTTAAAAGTAATCTCTTTCTAAGAATGAGAGAGAGAGGGAACCAAATTAACTGGTCTCAGAAATCAGAATGAAACAAATTTTAGAATTCCAGTAACACGTGAAACAATTACATGATGTCATTAAAGCATTTTGGGTGCGAGATACAAAAGTTCTAGAAGCAGGGAGGTGACGTCATTAAAGCATTTTGGGTGCGAGATACAATGGAGAAGTTACTAGAAGGAAAATTACGTCATCCCAGCAAAACGTTTTGAACGCAGTCTTACAAAACATGGCGTACGTGACTGGAATAACACATGTAACAACATGAAATCACTCGTCTTGAGCTCGCATGGGACGAATCGGCATTTGTTATTCAAACCTGTCATCACAACCCAAAGCAAAGCGTTCTCTCTTATCTCAACTGATGACAATTGAAATGAAACAAGTCTTTGCTGGACACACACATGTTCATATACTATGCTTTTATCAAGAAAGATATTCGTTCTAAACTACGTTACTATTAAAATTGTATTAACAATTCTAAATTACACTATCAAGTTATTCAATCAGTAGTTCTTTTGAGATCTGATGCCAAACTAAATATGACACTTTAACGATCATTATCATTACACACAACACATGAAAAAAAGTAAATATGTCAAAATTATAGGAGGATATACGCATTACAAGGCAAACATCATGAAAATATATATATATATATATATATATATATATATATATATATATATATATATATATATATACACACACACAGTAGAACCCCAGTCTTCAACCATACCAGAACTCGACAAAATCGGATTTTGACGCGATATGGCAAGTAAATTTTGAGTCGGAGCTCGAACAACAAACCGGAATCCGACCCAATGAATCATATGTTGTTTGTAAACAAAAGTGTTTCAGTCACGCCGCTGCTAGTTGGCGTTGTTGGTGGCGTCCTTCCCACGCACATTTAAAAGCATTTAAAGCCCACTCACACTGCTGCTGCTGTTTGGAAAAGAAGTACACGCTTGTACAGGTACATCATTAGTATTTTTGTCTTTCGCCACAACATAATTCTTCTAATCATGGGTCCCAAGCCAGCCACTGCTGATAAACAGAAGAGGAAGACAGTGAGGACTACTATAGAACTTAAGGAGAAGGTTATTGAGAAATATGAAAGGGGCATTCGTGTGACTGACTTAGCACTAGAATATAAGTTACCCAGGCCCACCATAAGCACATTTTTGAAGAACAAAGAGGCCATAAAAAGTGCTAGTGTTGCAAAGGGGGTTACAAGTTTGACGAAACAAAGGCCTCCCATAATAGACGAAATTGAGAAATTATTATTAGTTTGGGTAAATGAAAAACAGATTGCTGGGGATAGTATATCAGAGGCCATGATTTGTGCAAAGGCCAAAAGTTTGCATGTTGACCTAATGAAGAATAGAGCAGGATCTAGTACCGAGCATGAGTTTATGGCCAGTAGAGGATGGTTCGATAGGTTTAAGAAAAGAAGTGGCATCCACAGTGTTGTAAGGCATGGGGAGGCAGCGAGTGCTGATAAGAAAGCTGCAGAAAAATACGTGACAGAATTTCAACAGTTTGTAGATGAAAGTGGTTTTGTGTCGAACCAGATTTTCAATTGTGATGAGACAGGCCTCTTTTGGAAGAAAATACCAAAGAGGACCTACATTACAAAAGAGGAGAAGAAATTTCTTGGCCATAAACCCATGAAAGATAGGTTAACTTTACTGTTATATGCAAACACTAGTGGGGATCTGAAAATCAAGCCTCTGCTAGTCTATCACTCAGAAACACCCAGAGTTTTTAAGAAACATAAAGTTCTTAAAAATAAACTAAACGTAATGTGGAAATCAAATGCTAAGGCCTGGGTAACAAGGCAAATCTTTTGAGTGTGGGTTTCTGAAGTGTGTGCCCCCACTATCAAGAAATACCTCGAGGAGAAAGATTTGCCACTCAAAGCACTCCTCATCATGGACAATGCCCCTGCCCACCCACCCCCGACATGGAATATGAGTTGGCTGACGAGTTCAGCTGGTTAAAGGTGAAGTTTTTGCCACCCAGAACTACCTCACTACTCCAGCCCATGGACTAGCAGATCATTGCTAACTTCAAGAAATTGTACACCAAGGCACTTTTCCAAAGGTGTTTTGAGGTTACCAATGAAACCAGCCTAACTCTGACTGAATTTTGGAAGGAACATTTCCACATCCTGAGTTGTGTTAGGCTGATAAATAAAGCGTGGGCCGATGTTTCTAAGAGGACCCTTACAGCAGCTTGGAGAAACCTTTGGCTTGGTGGGACTCCTCTTAGGGACTTCGAAGGTTTTGATGCCCCAAGTCAGTTTGGAAATGACCCTGAAGCTGAACCCCTTCCTTTGCCTGACCCAGATGTAGAGGAAATTGTTTCTGTGGCCAAGTCCATGGGCTTGGAGGTGAGTTCTGGAGACATCGAGGAGCTGGTGGCAGAACACAACACTGAGCTGGCGACAGAGGAACTCCAGGAACTTCACGAGGAGCAGCAGAAGATTTTGGCTGAGGAGGTGTCTGGAGAGGAGGAGAGCAAGGAGTCGACTACCAAAGAAATTAAGGAGATGCTTATGCACTGGGAGAAATTCCAGGAGTTCTTTGAGAAGCATCACCACGACAAGGCTGTAGTTAACCGGGCTATTGACTATGTTGACGACAACTTAGTTAATGTGTACAGGAGCAGCAACCAGATTCTATGGAAGGAGATTCCCCTTCCAACCAATGATGCTCTCTCCATACCTCCTCTCCACATCCATCTCCACAGATCCAGATCCTCATCAATGTCAAGGTATGGGCCCTACTGTCGTGGTTAAAAACTTTTTTTAGTGTTTATAAATGACCTAGAGATACAGTACAGTGAATAATATTTATTCATGCAAGTTAAAGCAATGAAAGATGTCATAAATACAGTACACATTGAGTTACTAACAGTACATTTCATTTTGTGTTTAATCCACGGGTTACTGTACAGTACTGCACTTCATTGAATGAATCTCCCAGAGCCGTTCAGTGGGAGCTGTTTATGAGTGTCAAGATATGGGCCACGCTGTATTAGTTGTTGAAAGCTTTTTAATGTTTATAAATGACTTAAAGATGCTTGTAAGATTAAGGATTTTGTATATTATTACTGCTCATAACAGTAAATAATATTTCTACATTTCATTTTGTGTTTAATCCACAGATTACTGTACAGTATACACTTCATTGAATGAAGTTGCTGGAGGAGTTCAGTGCTTGTGTGAGGGGCAATTGTACATTATTCATCAACGTCAAGGTATGGATCAAGCTGTAACCTACTGGTTGTGAAAAAGTTTTTAATGTGTTTATAAATGACTTAGAAATGCTTGTACAGTAAAATTAAGGATTTTTGTGTAGATTAGCCTACAGCTCAAACCATTTCTACATTTGATTTTGTGTTTATTCCACAGGTTTACACTTCGTTGAATGAAAGTCCTGGAAAGGAGCAGCTGTGTGAAATAGTGTACAGTAGTGTACAGTAAATTTAGGTGTAGTAGTAGAACGTATACATAGTGTAATTTCAATTTAGGTGTAGCAGTAGATCATGTACATTTCAGTTTAGGTGTAAGGTGTACAGTCCATAGTTAGTAGCAACGTGTATGATACATATGTACAGTAGGAGTACAGTACCGTACAGTATACAGTAGTATTAAGGAATGTCTTATATGTTTGTGCTAGCATTAAGGATTCCATTTGTACAGTAGACTAGTTTTACCAATTACATTAAGTACAGTGCAATAATAAAATGAAAAATGAGTTAATTTCTGGTTTTCTTGTTTATCCCTTTAATATTGCATAGTAACTGGTACACGACGACGGTAGGTCTCTTATGATTTACTTCCTCTCTCCCTCAAAACTCCATTTTTTTACCCTTTAATATTGCATAGTAACGGGTACACGGAGGTGGTAGGCCTCTTAAGATTTTGTGTTGTCTATGTAGGGTTACTGTACAGAAACTTCCTCTCTCCCTCAAAACTCTATTTTTTTTACCCGTTTAATGTTGCATAGTACGTATCGGGTACACGGAGGTGGTAGGCCTCTTTAAGATTTTGGTTTGAATGGTGTAGAGAAAAACAAAGAGCATCGGAGGTTGTCCACTGCTGCCAGGTGTATGATGAAGCAAAACATTGCTGGCTATCTACATTCAGACATTTGGATATTACTGTACATCCATATACAGTACAGTATTGATGATGAAAATTTAGTATACATACAGTATGGTACGGTATTACGTAGTTACATACACTAATTTGGAAACAAGTGTAACTACAGTACAGTCTCATGTTCGATTTTTTTTTAGACAGGTGCACATGTGCATTTCTGTAATGAAATGCAATGTTTACATGTGCTGTTCGTTAGTGAATGCCTAAAGGTTCTCGGTAAAGAAGAGGTTAGCCTGAGGTTAACTCGGAGATTCTGCTTACAAGGAATAGTCTCATGTTCGATTTTTTTTTTAGACAGAGGCGTACGTGTGCATTTCTGTAGCGAATGAAATGTTTACATGTGCTGTTCATTAGTGAATGCCTTAAGGTTCTCGGTAAAGAAGAGGTTAGCCTGAGGTTAACTCGGAGATTCTTCTTATTGAACAATACATGTTAGGGTATCATAACTTTTATTGAAAGTTGTTTTACAGTGATTTTGTACACTACAGTAGACTCTGAATGGAATTTACAGTACTGAACGTAAACAATGTTTATGTAATTAGTACCGCGATACGCCACCAGTATGGCGCTTTGGTTTGTTTACATGCGCTCATGCCACAAGCTGCCGAGTGCCGACGTAACTTAGGACATTTTTCTTAATATTATAACAGACTCTATAGTAATTTGGCTTATTTTTAACATTGTATTATTAATTTAATGTAATGATCAGGCTTGTTTTCATTGTTATTATCATTACCAACAGTTTTAGTGTGTATCCGTTACAGTACATTCTGGAGTGCTTATAGGCTACCTGGCTGGCCTAGCATATGGCGCTCGGTCTACTACCAGTCATACGGCTGCATTGGTGGTAGGCCAATTTTTTTGATACAGTACGAGTATGCATTTAAAACTGTAAGAAGACTTCTAATACAGTAAGTTATTTAACTCTGAACTTATTTAATTGTAATGTGTGTAGTGTTTTGTATAAAAAGGCAAGGCTGGGGTAGTGACTGGTGGTCAGGAATGGATTAATCCATTTTCATTTATTTTTTATGGGCGAAATTGATTCAGAATACAACAAAATCGAATCTGATGCTCCTTCTAAAACGGATTAGCGTCAAGGACTGGGGTTCTACTGTATATATATATATATATATATATATATATATATATATATATATATATATATATATATATATATATATATATATATATATATATATATATATATATATATATATATATATATAAATATATATATATATATATATATGTATATATATATATATATATATATATATATATATATATATATATATATATATATATATATATATATATATATATATATATATATATGTGTGTGTGTGTGCATGTGCATGTGCATGTGTATATATATATATATATATATATATATATATATATATATATATATATATATATATATATATATATATATATATATATATATATATATATATATATATATATATATATATATATATATATATATATATATATATATATTATATATATTCTTTGTTTAACATGCTTTTTCCCATTTTTCATATGGGGTAAGCAAAGTGCCTTCTTTTTGAAGGGCTTTTTGATTTGGCGTTGGGGTAGGCCGTAGCCTCAATCGGCTGCCCTGCCTGACATCGCTTAGACCCCGGTAGCACGTGTATATGTATCGTGCCAAATCCCCAGCTCCCTTTCTCCCAGCAGCGAAGAGACGTGAGTGGTTAGGCTGACAGTTCGAGACGTGTAAGGCGTTTGTTATGTTTTTAGATGTTGGAGTGGCTTTGTTTGTGTGTTTATTTGTCTGTAACACCCATTTGCTTTCAGCAAACCTATCCGTTGATTACATACATAATCTCGGGGTGTCTACACGGATAGTAAAGTGTTCGCCCTCTGACGAGCCGGCTGCGGATTTGAACCTGCATCACAGACTTCTTATGAAGTCCGAGTCTGCTGCTCTACCAACCGAGCCATCGAGGCTCTCATATATACAGTATATATATATATATATATATATATATATATATATATATATATATATATATATATATATATATATATATATATATATATATATATATATATATATATATATACTGTATCTTCTTCTTCTTCTTTTGAATGTGCTTTTTCCCATTTTTGTATGGGGTAAGCACGATGCCTTCTTTTGAAGGACTTTTGATTTGGCTTTGGGGTAGACCTGTAGTCTCGATCGGCTGCCCTGCCTGACATCGCTTAGACCCCGGTAGCGTATGTTTCATGTATCATACCCGACCCAACGCCCTTTCTTCCCAGCAGCGAGAAGTTGTTGTGCGGGTAGGGCGAGAGTTCGAGACATGTGAGATGTTTGTTATGTTTTTAGAAGGTGTTGTAGTGGCTTTGTTTTGTGTGTGTATTTAGTCTGTAACACCCATTTGCTTTTTAAACAAACCTATCCGTTGATTACATATATAATCCCGGGATGTCTACACGGATAGCAAAGTGTCTGCCTCTCTGATCAGTCGACTCTTGACTCTATATATATATATATATATATATATATATATATATATATATATATATATATATATATATATATATATATATATATATATATATATATATATATATATATATATATATATATATATATTGTGTGTGTGTGTTTGTGTAAAACCTAATGGTCACTTTTTACCAGATACGTATATAATGGCTCGGTCACACATTTGCGTTTCAAGGACACACAATGCATAACTGCCGAAATTTTGCTAATAACGACGTCATTACTCTTTAATTACGACCAAATTGCCAACATTCCGCCATGAATCGTTACAGCGTCGCCAAGTTTTGTGATGTGCATCAAGTGGGGGTAGATGTTTTAACCATTTAAAACATATGTGGTCCAGCTGCGCCATCTGTCATTTGCCATCATGTTATTGTGCTCTATGCAACACTGACGCAATGACGTCGCCATTTGTCGTAATTAGATTGCGCAAATCATAACTTGCAATTGAGACATGCACCATCCATTATGTAGTGCACTATGAACCACCATGGCTATGTGGCAGTATACTCAGTGTGCCGCATGGGTTGTGATGTGGCAACGCTGCCTCGTGCACATCGCTAAGCATAAAAGGCAGCAGCCAAACACAAGGGGTCAGTAGTCTTTTATGAGCGACCTCACGGTTACCTCTGCTGCTCTCCTTGCCCTGCCCTTAGTTAGATTTCATCATCAACTTTGTCAGGATGCCACGCACCCCTGTAGTCATGAGCCTCCAAGTCAAGCAGATAATGCAGAAGAAGAAGAGGATGAAGATGAAGACCTACAATGACGCCCCTCATCAGGATGAGAAGTCTTCTCCTTCCTCTTCTGCAGCAGCTGTCCAACACCAGAGCTCTTTATCCTCTGCTTCTGCTTCTTTTGACCGTGATTTCAGTCATCAGGCCCTTCATCAAGCCATCGAAGAAAGCTGCTAGTCTGTGTCAATGTCAGTGGCCCCAATTGATCATGATGAAGAATTGAACCCTGTGCTGGCCATTGAACTCAGGGAGGAGGCAAAGGTCATGTCCGAGGATGACTGGAACCTTCTCAAAGGCAACGACGAGGACAACATGTCAACGATGGATGCAGAGAAGGTCGATGAGGGGTTAGGATTACAGAAGAGAAAGAAAAAGAGTCCATGTGTCCTCCTGACAGACGAGCAAAAAAGGATGTTGGAGGATTGCTTGCTGGAGCACCTCTTTTTGTATGACAGGGGGCTCGCTGACTTCAAGGAAGTGGCCAGAAAAGACGGTGCCTCCTACCTCTATAAATTTCTTATAATAATGAAGGTATGTTTTTCTAGAGCAATATTGTTTTAAAATTATGGTCACACTTAGATATTAATCTCGTGCTATTTTTTTCTTTGTTTTAGAGTACTTAGGGAATGTAAATTGTATATGTATATTTTTAGTTATAATAAATTCTGTACAGTGTTTATATTGTGTATTTATTCATTTTTCTTAAATGCACTAATAACTTAATACTATTTTCTATAACAATGCTGGAATATACAACTTTCAAAGGTTATTAAACTGGATACGAGAGAAGATATGACATATTTTCAGAATTTCAAATAAAGGAAAAATGACATTAAAAACTAGTAAAAAATAATATATACATGGTAATTATTATTATTATCATTAATTACTTTGTCAGCGAAAATTGCTGAAATTCAGAACACAAAAACTGTATAGAACAGGCATGCACATGTATTTTGGCAATTTGTTTTAACACAACAAAGCTTGTAGCTTTTCAATGTGTGACAGACTGTTTGACTAGGGTGGTAGGCAGAAAAGATGAAAAGGCATTTTCTTTTTTTTCCTTATATTATAGATTCCTGCCAAGGAATGGAGACTGCGGGGGAGTTAACGTAGTGATGCAGGTGGTCACGTTGAGCCTTCCCAGCCATGGTTGATGTGTGCCACTGTTGGGAAGTCAGGCTAGATAAAGTTGGGTTAGACCTCTAGCTGCCAGGTAGGACCTGATGTATCACTGAGTCCTCTTGATCTCTCTCACTCCTGGCATAATGAAATCTCGTCAAAATTAAGCTGTCCAACGCACAAGCGGCCAACACCACAGACTCGATACTGTCATGACAATGTATGGGCATATGAAACAATCTGAACCTGTGGGAGACAAATGGAAAATATTGATTTAATTATAAGATGGTATACAAAAGGTATTTCACATTACATACATATATCAAAATGCAGAGTTAACATTTCATGGTGTAATAATAGCAGATAGAGTAATAATTGTGAACAATATCTACCTGGTCGCTAGGATCCCATATACTTCTTAAGAGCAAAGGCGTCATCTCTAATGAAGAAATAGCTGACTAGGGGTTTATCTTCAGTTTCATTTGCCAGGATTTCAGGGGCAGGCAGGTTGGCCTCATGTTTATCCAGCATTTTGCCTAGCTGTGTCTTGACAAAGACACCACCATCAGACTCGGACCCTATGGCACCTACATCCACATACCGGATTTTGTACTTAGCATCAACAACTCCTAGTAGAATGTCAGAGTAGAACTTCTTATAATTAAAATAATGAGTTCCCCCAAAGGCTGGGTTCTGGATGCGAATGTGTTTCCTGTCTATTGCTCCAAGGGTGTGTGGAACATTACATCGTTGCTCAAACCCTCAGGCTACCTCCCATTCCTCTGGGGTGCTGGGTACCTGCATGACCTCAGGCACAATACTACTGATCGTGTTGGGAACTACCCAGAATTGGAAGGAGAGGCTCTTGTAGGATTCTCCAGTTTCAAAGTAATGTAGGGTAACTGCAACATGCAGGCCTGGCTCAATGGGTTTCCTCCAGAATGTAAAGGTCTTCTTTATGTAGGGTTTGACACGTTCCACAATTTCATCGAAAAGGTCCTCCATAAAATTCCTGTATAGTCATGGATTTTCAGCTGCCAACTCTTGCACCAAGATGTCATATTATCCTCCCTCCTTTCTGCATTGTAAGTAGGGCCAGGATACTACAGGGAAGGATACTACAGGCGTGCAGCAGATAAGGCTAAACAAGTCCGTAAGCAATTTATGAACTATTTCAATACTGAAGGGTCAGAATCCTGGCAAGAGTAGGTAATATAATGAAGTGTTTGATGTTTGTGAATAATACACACACACACACACACACACACACACACACACACACACACATATATATATATATATATATATATATATATATATATATATATATATATATATATATATATATATATATATATATATATATATATATATATATATATATATATATATATATATATATATATATATATATATATATATATATATATATAAATATATACATATATATATATATATATATATATATATATATATATATATATATATATATATATATATATATATATGTATATATATATATCAGTACGTACTTGTAGAAATAATAAATGGTGCATAGTTGTAGAAATAACATGTGCAATATATATATATATATATATATATATATATATATATATATATATATATATATATATATATATATATATATATATATATATATATATATATATATATATATATATATATATATGTATATATATATATATATATGTATATATATATATATATATATAATACTTGTAGAAATAATAAATATATAGTTGTAGAAATAATATATATATATATATATATATATATATATATATATATATATATATATATATATATATATATATATATATATATATATATTTATATATATATATATATATATATATATATATATATATATATATATATACATTTTTATATATATTTATATATATATATATATATATATATATATATATATATATATATATATATTATATATATATATATATACATATATATACAGCATAACAAGTTGTTTATATCTAGGTCTGTACTGTAACTTTTACTTACCCGCTTTCTTTTTTAGATGTTTTAGTTTCTCTTTTAACTCAATTTAGGTAGGTCATGTTCTGTCTTTATAGTGGTTTTTAAATTGCTATTTTTTTATGTTTTTATACGATTTTAATTCATACATTTTTGTAAATAGCAGTCTTGAAGATGCAATGAGATACTGCGAAATGCCGTCGGCAAAGTAAATTTGTTTTTTATATGCGTGCTGCCTTCTCCTGGATGCCCCTTGATATATATATATATATATATATATATATATATATATATATATATATATATATATATATATATATATATATATATATATATATATATATATATATATATATATATATCTATATATGACTATTTATCACATCACCGTGATTCATATACAATCAGAAAGCTACAAACGTCCTTTAATATCAATTCGTTTACTGAAATAATATATTTTATATATGTTACCGAAGGAATTTTTTTAGTTGATAATAAGTCCACCGTCCCGTGGTCGAACCAGCGACGGACGAGGAATCAGGACTATAGGGACGCACTAACGCCGACCGCGTTAGTGCGTCCCTGTAGTCCTGATTCTCGTCCGTCATCGCTAATTCATCCCCGTTGGTCGAACCAGCGACGGACGAGGAATCAGGACGGGGACGCACTAACGCCGACTGCGTTAGTGCGTCCCTGTAGTCCTGATTCCTTGTCCGTCGCTGGTTCGACCACGGGACGGTGGACTTATTATCAACTAAAACATTCCCCTTCGGTAACATATATGAAAATATATTATTTCCGGAGGTAGAGCGAATTGATATTAAAGGACGTTTGTAGCTTTCTGAATATCTATATATATATATATATATATATATATATATATATATATATATATATATATATATATATATATATATATATATATATATATATATATATATATATATATATATATATATATATATATATATATATATATATATATATATATATATATATATATATATATATATATATATATATATATATATATATATATATATATATATATAAACAAAATCCACAAAGGAAAGAGAAACAATGGAGTGCTGCAAGGCCTTTTTCGACTTACACTAGTCCTTTACTTAGCAGCCTGAAGAAATATAAAAATAAGTTTACAAAGAAGACTCATATAAATGACAGGTGGGGATTACAAAGAAAAAAATATGTTCCTGGAATCCAACATAATTAAAAGATTAGTAGACATACCAAAGCAGGGTTAAAAGTTAAGAGATTTTACAAAGGATTAGGCTCAACGGCTCAAAAAGCAAGGACAGGACTATCTAAAAGATTACACAAGGAAGGTGACTGACCACGACAAAAATATTATAAAAAGAATATACAACTCAGAGAATTATAACAGTTTTTACAGGGTGAACATTTAAAAAAATTTATATTAAACATACAAATACATAAAAAATATATATAGAGTAACTAATTTTTTATTAAGTCATTTATTTTAACTTTTAAGTCATTCTTGAACATTTTACTTATACAGGGGTCCAAATAATACATGCCAGGACTTAGATTAATATATCGACTGGATGTAAGCCGTAAAATAGCAGATTCTAAAAGATTTTGAGAAGAGAAATCGTTTGATCTGGCAGACACTGAACTTTCTGTCCAGTTTATCCTGTGAGAGTTTTCAGTTAAATGAATGAATATAGCATTGGATGTTTGTCCACTTTTGACAGAATATCTATGCTGTTTAATCCATACATCTAAATCCTTGCTGGATTGACCAATATAAAAAGAAGGGCAGTCCAAACATGGAATTTTATATATTATGTTGCCGTTTTCCTTAGGGCTGTTTTATCATTAACATTAAATTCTTTTAGTGTGTTATTGCAGGAAAAAACGAGGTTGACATTAAAAGATTTTAACAATGATTATGTGTTTTCAGAACCACTAAAATAAGGTAAACTAAGAATGTTCTTAGGGGTTTCTTTCTCCATGTTACTAGTTCCTCATTGGATGGGTCGATATTGTACTCGGCTAGCACTCTGTTGGGACCGCGTTCGACTCTCTGGCCGGCCAGTGAAGAATTAGAGGAATTTATTTCTGGTGATAGAAATTCATTTCTCGCTATAATGTGGTTCGGATTCCACAATAAGCTGCAGGTCCCATTGCTAGGTAACCAATTGGTTCTTAGCCACGTAAAATAACTCTAATCCTTCGGACCAGCCCTAGGAGAGCTGTTATTCAGCTCAGTGGTCTGGTTAAACTAAGGTATACTTAACTTTTCTCCATGTTACTTTCACTATAAAACTTTTTGTGGGTTTTATTATAGCAAATGTCTAGTATATGTGAAGGATAACATAAATTAGTCCCTATTTTTCTTATGTATTTGATTTTTTTATTCAAATACTGGGGACTGACAATGCACAATGCTCTTAAAAACAAAGAAAAAAATGGATATTTTGATATTAAGGTGATGGCCTGAATAAAAATGAACATGAGTTAAGTTGTTGGTTGGTTTCCTATAAATACTGAATTAACATTGAAATGGTTCTCTGTGTATTGAAACATCTAAGAAGGGAGGCAATTGTCTTTTTCTGATTCTAAAGTGAACTTAATGGATGGTACCTGGTTATTCAAATTAGAGAGTAAATCTTTTACATCAAAATCGGTAGACAAAACAGCAAAAATATCGTCAACATATCTATACCACTTTAAAGGGGTTTAATGATGTTAGGTAAATATCATTTTTCAAAGAATTCCAGGTACAAGTTTGAGAGGAGCAGGGATAAAGGGTTGCCCATTGCCATACCAAATATAGGGACAGATTTATGTTATCCTTCACATATACTAGATATCTGCTATAATAAAGCCCACTAAAAAGTTTTATAGTGAAAGTAACATGAAGAAATAAA
The DNA here is from genome assembly GCF_040412425.1 of Macrobrachium rosenbergii. Taxonomy (NCBI): domain Eukaryota; kingdom Metazoa; phylum Arthropoda; class Malacostraca; order Decapoda; family Palaemonidae; genus Macrobrachium; species Macrobrachium rosenbergii. The sequence continues at coordinate 68,877,057 of NC_089761.1, forward strand.
CCCCTAAGAACATTCTTAGCTTGGCTTATTTTAGTGGTTTTGAAAACATAAAATCATTGTTAAAATCTTTTAATGTCAACCTCGTTTTTTCCTGCAATAACACAGTAAAAGGAATGTTAATAAAAAATATCCCTAAGGAAAACAACACAACATAATATATAAAAGTCCATGTTTGGACTGCCCGTCCTTTTGTATATCGGCCAATCCAGCAAGGATTTAGATGTACAGATTAAACAGCATAAATATTCTGTCAAAACTGGACAAACATCCAGTGCAATATTCATTCATTTAACTGAAAACTCTCACAGGATAAATTGGACTGAAAGTTCAGTGATTGCCAGATCAAACTATTTTTCTTCCCAAAATCTTTTAGAATCTGCTATTATACAGCTTACTTCCAGTCGGAATATTAATCTAAGCCCTGGCATGTATTATTTGGACCCCTGTATAAGTAAAATGTTCAAGAATGACGTAAAAGATAAAATCAATGTCTTAATTAAAAAGTAATTACCTTATATATATTTTTTATGTATTCGTATGTTTAATATAAATTTTTTTCTTTTTTTGTTAAAAATGTTCACCCTGTAAAAATTGTTATAATTCACTGAGTTGTATATATTTTTTTATGACATTTTGTGATGGTCAGTCACCTTCCAGGTATAATCTTTTAATTGTCCTGTCCTTGCTTTTTGAGCCATTGAGCCTAATACTTTGTAAAATCATATAAATATTAACCCTGTTTTGGTATGTCTGCTAATCCTGTAATTGTGTTGGATTCCAGGTGCATATTTTTTCCTTTGTAATCCCATCTGTCATTTATACGAGCCTTCTTTGTAAACTTATTTTTATATTTCTTCAGTCTGCTAAGTAAAGGACTATAAGTCAAAAGGCCTTGCAGCACTACATTGTTTCTCTTTCCTTCATGGATTTTGCCTTTATTTATATATCCATCACGTTCCACATTTTTGTGATTCCTTCTATATACACACACCCACCCACACACACACATATATATATATATATATATATATATATATATATATATATATATATATATATATATATATATATATATATATATATATATATATATATATATATATATATATATATAAATATATATATATATATATACACAGTATATATATATGTAGATATATATATATATATATATATATATATATATATATATATATATATATATATATATATATATATATATATATATATATATATATATATATATATATATATATATATATATATATATATATTAAATGAACATGCTATTTCTACTACTATGCACCATTTGTTGTTTCTACAACCACGTACTGATATATGTATGTTTTAGAAAATGCATTTTGGAAAAGGTTGAATTTATATTTTGATGTTTTTGATGTACATTATTGCAACTATATTTGGGAGAAAACTCTCTATCACGAGAGTCCACAATATTTTGACTGAAGATGAACCCAGAGAAGGGTTCGAAAGCTTTTATAAAATTCTGTTCGAGCCTTTAACAATTATATTAATGTGGACCTTTGGAAGGTAGCAACTATTCTTCTCTATTTATGCATTTATGTGAAAATATGGAAATACTTTGTTTACTGTAACAAACATGACTGTATAGGCAATGGGAACTTTTCCTTACTTCATCAATATTGTTCACCGAATCTCTTGAGTTCCTGTTCCTTGAGTAACATCAGTGATTGAAAATACCATGATGTTGGATGGCATAAATCTTCTCTGCTGGCACTTGACCTCTACAAGTTGATTACTTTTTTATGCTCTTTTAAATGCAGAACGTATGCTGTTAATTGTTCTGGCTACTTTGTCTTTAGTAGCTGAACTGTCTCCTTCTCGTAATTTTGAAACTAAAATGTCATAAGATGCTGCCTTTTCATGTCGGTCAGAGTAGCCACCACTTTTTATCTTCCATAATGAAGTTTGTCCTCTATATAGTTCAATAAACTTCAACCAAAAGGCTTCCTCTTCCTGTGAAGTAGACATCACTAACCAATGCACAGACAAGTGAACTCTGCGAAATTTCTGCTAAACTTATACTTCACCTCACACCTCCCACACACGATGAAATACTGAGGGCTAGTTTTTCGGTAATCCAGTCATTCCACCATTTCACACCAAAAGCCAGTCATTCAGAACAAACTAACCCCATACACACTCAAACTGGCTTGCAAACCTCTAGTTTGACAGTTTACCTGACATTTGGTGAGAGCGCATATAGGGACCCCAACAGGTGTCAGAGGGAGGAGCAGCAAAGTTCATTGGTGCTTATAGGTAGTACAGACAGAACTCCCCCCAATACAAAAGGATTTGTATATCAAATTCCATGTGTATAAGTCGGGTGATAACTCACATTGGTATGCAGTGGAATTTTTATACATGTTAGTGAAAACAATTACACAATAAACCGGGCCGTGGCAAAAAAAGTTAGATTATTCTAATAACGTGCTAAAAAGAAATATCATTAAGTCTAGTTTTATGAAAGAAAGTTACTGTAAAAATATGAACAATAGTCAAGGCGTGTATAATCGTGTCTTATAATTTCTAAAAAAATATGTAAAATTTTTGAATTTTAAGGAAAAAGGATAATCATATATGCAAACTTTGTAATGACCTAGGCTCAAATGTCAGATGTGAACTTTTAGTTTTATTTTTATTGACACCTGAGCATCTCTCTCTCTCTCTCTCTCTCTCTCTCTCTCTCTCTCTCTCTCTCTCTCTCTCTCTCTATATATATATATATATATATATATATATATATATATATATATATATATATATATATATATATATATATATATATATATATATATATATATATATATATATATATATATATATATATATATATATATATATATATATATATATATATATATATATATATATATATATATATATATATATATATATATATATATATATATATATATATATATATATATATATATATATATATATATATATATATATATATATATATATATATATATATATATATATATATATATATATATATATATATATATATATATGTGTGTATATGATCTTACCTGATCTACTTACTGGTTTCCCTGTTCAGGGTCCAATCTGGGGTCCAGCTCTTGAACAGGGGGGACTTGAGAACATATGACTGCAATTTCTAGGTCAGGTAGGGATCGTAGAAGAAAAAAAACAGTTGGTCTGAGGGCCAACAGTCAACAAGGGGCCTTACAGATAAACACTTGGGTTTACTTTAGATGAAATATATTTACAATTAAGCATGTCAATCAGAAGACTGGGAAAAGATAGGCAGATCCAACATGGATGCCACGTGGTTAGTTATCTTATCACTGGTTAAAATTGAGCAGTCTCTGATTACTCCTCTTAAAAGGGATACTGAAGAATTGATTGCAGTGGCCTTTCCACTGCAAGAAGCAAAAGTAAAGTTGATGGTCCCACAGCCGATGTACCGTCTGCAAATTTAATAATGCCAGCAGTTACACAGGGATAATTATAACAATCTTGGGAGATTTGAGGGATGCATGCACTGAAGGTGCCAAGATAACTCGGTTCTGGTACAATATACTTGCATTAAAATCTACATTGATCTAAATGAGTCAAGTCTTTGTGATAAGTCGCACTTCAGAAAAGAAAATGAAAGTGTAGTTGGAGATTAAAGATACGTGACCGTTGAAAATTCCTCTAGTCAGGATGTTACCTTATAATGGAGCGATGGAGGGGCCTCGTCGAATTTCACCAGTTCTGGAGAGGTGATTTTAATGGGAAATGCACAGGTAATGCTGTTGTGTGGTCTGAGAGGTGACCACGTGGATCGGGACAGCTTAATAAAGGAGCTATGCAAGGGAAATGTATGTGGGTCTGCTACCGGAGTGTTCTGAGACCGATTGCCGCAGTCCCTCTCCTTATATCACCTTGGGGGCTTATTTTCTTGCTCCTCCCAGAGGTCATTGTTGTCGCAAGAATGGCAGCTGTGCCCTCGTTTTCTATGTTAAGATCTTTCCCAAATCCTGGTGACTTCTGGCAACCCATGTTCGCAAGTTTTTATGGGGAACTCAATCTTTCTGGAGGATTTTTGGCAGGCTTCGTCTCCATTTGCCTTTTATCTGAAAAGAGGTAATTCAAGCAGTCACAAGGCCTTTAGAAAAGATAAACAGATGCACCAAAAGGGGAGCATGGAGAGAAATTTACATAGGAGCTGAGTTTCTCACGCCCTCCTCATTTAGATAGTGCCAAATTTGGGGTCGAACACAGTTTGGAGGTTTGGGTTCGCCTTCGGAAGTGGATTCCTTGACAGCTCCCCCACAAAGTGACAATTGCACCTTGAATTGGGTGGAAATGTCAACAACTAAGTGAACTCAACTGAGCAAACTGATAACTCGCTGCTTCCCTTTTGGTGGTAACATTATGTTTCAGAGAAAAAGAAAATTAATTCTGCAGGTAAATCAAAAGCAAAGCACATATCACTGATTTTTAAATTGGACTTGATGCAGTTTACGTTATGCTGCACGTTGAAGTCATATATCTCCCATGTTATTACATTAAAGCATCATTATAGCAAATACAAAATTAAAAGGTATATGAATTACTATTTCAAGAAACTAGTAACAACACGGAGAACAATAATAGGATTAGTACGGCATTAAAACTTCAGGTTAGACATGCACTTAATTAGTAAGGTTACTCTGACAATCCAAAGTCATGCTGTTAGGGTGCCTTGAGGAGGCATTACAACGAAGCATTCATGGGCTTAGGTTAGGTGATGCCACGGTACTTGTATGCAGCGGCATGGTGCCAGATGTGGTACTAACACCACAGGTGCCTTGCAGCACAAAGCTAAGTACAATGGAGGACAGTCAAGTATGTGAAGTACCTGGGCTTTGCAAGTCACAAGTAAAATAAATGACAGATGCAAGAGTAAGTAAAAGGTTTGATTAATATGCCAGGAAATGTATTTCTGGCATATTAATCAAACCTATAAATGGCTCCTCATCGTAATTTGCTTCCACCTCTGCCAGTGTAGAGTGCAATCGCCAGATTCTTTTTTTTATGTACTGTAAGTTCTTTTGACTTCCTATCTAATGCCTATGAAGGCTGGCTAGGTACATTCTTTAGTCCCATAGGGCGACAAAAGAGCAGCCAGAGGGCGTGACCCCTCTGGCACGAGCAACTCCCAATGGCAATGGTAATGGCACTGTGCCAGGTGTGGCACTCATGTGGTTAGGCCGAAAGCTCTACTATATTCAATTTAGAAGTTACCATGCCCTTGTAGGCATTAGGTGGGAAATCAAAAGGACTTAAAGTACATAAAAAAAAGAATCTGGCAATTGCACTTTGCACTGGCAGAGGTGGAAACAAATTACGATGAGGAGCCATTTATAGCCTTGTACAAACGTTCATGAAGGGGCAAGATTGCCAGGAAAATATTAAATTTGAAGACTGGAGAGAGAGAGAGAGAGAGAGAAATAATCAGATTGGTAGAAGGAAACATTACAAGAAGAAATTAAGTCACACAGTTGTGAGAAGAATAAACAGGGGAAGAAACCTGGCATCCTCCTCTGGCCAGAGGTGCCAAAGTTGTTCATAAGATAAAGGTGAGGCACTGTGCCAGAGGGCACTAGAGCAAGGAGCGCTCAAAAGCTCTTATTGGGCTACCTGGATTTATCTGTGCCCGTGACCTTTCTTCGGTGGACCTCCTTGGTAGTGGATTCGGTAGAACAGAAGCCAAGGGAGACATAGAAGTGCCACCTGACCTGGTATCCTTGATAGCTGACATAAGGGCATTCTTTACAAGCTCCACTACTAGTCGCCGCAGTTCCTTGAATTCATCGGCCAGTTGTGATATGGCAGAATCCATATTCATGGTTTTGTCTGCGAAGGACTGGGAAGGAGAAGAAGTCATGGTGGGCATGAGAGACTCGTAGGTTGCCATGACCAACTCAGGCACGGGTTGCAAGGCTGCACTTTTGGGTGAGCTTCCACTGCAGTCAGAGGAATCCGGAGGGGACCCGAGTATACTGTGGATTGGCTCTCACACCAGCACTGGTAGCAGTGCCAAGCCGGAGGGGAAGAGGTGACCGGGACTGGGGTCCCTTGGTGGAGGATTTAGGGTGCACCTTGGCACTGACACTGGGGCAGGGCCTGGCACTGGAATGTGATTTATCAGGGGCTCGACAGTTGGAGCCTGGCACTGCTCAGGGCACTCAAGTGGCACTGGCAGTGGGTTTAAGGCAGGTCCTTGAGGACTCTTGGATGGTGATTTATTTGTTGAGGGGTTAGAACCCCTGGATTTCTGTAACTTTGAAGGGGACCGGAAGTGCTGTTCCAGGAGGAGGTCATAGCCTCCAAGACGGTGGATAGCTACAGCAAGCGTGCAGATTTTTTATCTTTGAGGTCTTGTGACCCTTAGCTTGATGGTGGGGAGAATCATCTTCATGCGATTAACACCCTCCATTGTAATGAGTTTACGTCTGTCAATGGTGGCCCCATAGGGGACCTTATCTTCTCTTATGAAGGAGATTTGTGCACCAGTGTCATCGAATGCTGTGACCTGGCTGGCAGGGCAGCTACCTCTGGGAGGTGCCACAGATATAGGGCCTACGGCTGAAAGGCCTAAGGTTTTTGGATTTGTCACTGCCAAAGAAATGACAGTTAGTTTTGTTTTACTAGGGCATTTTACCCATAGAGCAGAGTGTCCCTGAACCTGACAAGTGGTACAATAATTCTTGCTGTAGTCCCTGCGTGGCACTGTCCCGTTGGAGGGGGCAGGCCCTTTGTTGTTCAGCCCAGAGCCAGACATGGCTCAGTGTGGCAGGATCTCACTGGGGGACTTAGAGGGACGGGGTCTCTGGTAGATTCTCAGCCTTTGAGCGGCACTGTTCTGTGGAGTGCCCGGATTTTTTGCAATAGCCGCACATGAGCTTTTTGTGAGAGTGCCCATTCTTGGGGGGAGGCTGACCGGAGGTAGGGGAAGAAGGCCAAATCTTACAGCCCCAGGAACTGGCTATAGGATGATGAGTGTCCCAATGATCTGCCAAATGGCAGCACTCATCTAGTATCGGAGGGTCCTTATCGCAGAGGTAGGTAGCGAGGGCCGGAGGGCATAGTGCAGGAAGTCCTCAAGCTGAAAAATTTCTATTATTTCCTCTGCAGAGGTAGCGTTGCGTGATTCAAGCCACCGCTTTAGTACTCAGGACGTATGGCATACCCAATTGGCCCATGTTTGACCTGCCTCCTTTGGGTGTCCTCTCCAACGTTGTCTCCATCTTTCGGGGTTGAGCTTGTAGGCCTTAATTATGGCCTTGCGAACCTCCACAAGATTTCCATGGTCTGCTAATGAGACGGAACAGAACGCAGATTGGTCCTTCCCCCCAACAATGTTTTGACAGCAGCATAGAGATTTCTGCAGGCTGGGGCCTGAATTTCCTGAGGACCTCTTCCACTTGGTCGAGCCAGGCCTCGGGCTCCGGGTCACTCCCTTTTGGCATCGTGGAGCTGGCGGCAGCTACGGATCCCTTGGGCGGCCATGGCGAGCTCATGGGCTCGATTCCGGTCTTCCTTAGCTAACCTGTCTTTCCTCCCTCGTTCTTCCTGCTCTAACCTGTCTAGCCTGGCTTGCTCTCTTTCTTGCCTCTCCCTTTCTTCCTTGGCTTCTCTTTCTTTCTCCTCCTTATCTACCCAATCTAGCAGTTCTTGGCCTTTGAGCCCCATGGCTTTCCCAGCAGTGACGAGGGCTGTGATGTCATCGGGGTTAGAAGCCATGTTGCCGAGGCGTCAAGGGAAGTTTTTTTTACAGGGAGCAGGCTATATTATCCCAACTGAGCATAATTTGCAGGTTCGAAGGACAGTTCCTCATGTGGGCTGGTTGGAGAACATGCTCTTAAATGAAATACTAATAGCTTGAAGAGCTTAATGAGTTTTTCATTGAACGTAATTAATAAATAGTTCGAAGAACGTGCTTTTAAATGAAGTACTAGTAGCTTGAAGAGCGTAGTGGGTTCTCAGATGTAAGGTTCTTAATTGAATGGATTGAAGGGGTTCTCAGGACTCAAAAAATGTAATATATCTGCAAAAGATCTACTTCAATTAGAAACAAAACATCATGTATGACATTTACTCTACTTTGCAGATTTTATATGCTGTGAACACCAGTAATAATTTTCTTTTCTAAGAAAGTGATATTCAACAGCATTTAATGATTAACAATTAAAGTAAGATGATTACTTAATTGGTATATAAGGTTCATAAGCGAATGACTCTGGCGTGTTCTGGAACGTAAATAAGGTTCATAAGTGAATGACTCTGGGATGTTCTAGAACGTTAATGAAAGAGTTTAAGATGTTCTGAGAATGTAAATAAGGTTCGTAAGTGAACGATGCTGGGGTGTTCTTGAACAGAAGAGGAAAATTCACAAAGGAATAAATATAGTGTCCATAGAACGTGGGCATTCGTAATTGAACGGCTTTCCTATGCTGAGAAACACCTATGGTTGGAGCAGATGAGCTTATGCTGTGAACAAGCGGTGACAAACATCCTTACTTGACAAAAGAAATGAGCTGAGTGCATTACGAGTGTAACCAAATGCAAAGAATATGACGCTGTTATAAATAAATTTCAGTGCCGAGGTGAAGTAAATAAATCGTCCCTGACATGATGAGTAACACAATGCTTATAACTATCATGCACAGGTTGAATATTTTCTTATGATCAAGTCCACAATGTATTCACTCTATATAAACAAATTGTCCAGGGCACATGGAAGAAATAAGCACATTTCCTTATATTCTTATTTCACCGCTTCGCTAATCCTAGCAGTGAAGACATGCAGATTACCATGCGTTAGTCACAATTCTTGTGTCTTTTGCAAGATACGCTCTCTCTTCGTTATGAAAAATCTTGTTAGCATGCACGGTGCCTATTGTTTTCTAACAATGTATACAGTCACGGTTTTATTCGCACCTATAAGCAAAAAATAATAACATCGTACTTACGCTATGGGAACTTGCTTGCTTGTGCTTAAAGTGAAGGGGGTATCATATCAGGGTCGTCTCTAATTGTACAGAACAGCTAGCAGTTGCTATTCTGCTGATCATTTGCAAGGCAATTTGCTTACTCGACAAATAGGTTGCCACTTTTATGATCTTACCTGATCTACTTACTGGTTTCCCTGTTCAGGGGTCCAATCTGGGGTCTAGCTCTTGAACAGGGGGACTTGAGGACATATGACTGCAATTTCTAGGTCAGGTAGGGATCGTAGAAGAAAAAAAAACAGTTGGTCTGAGGGCCAACAGTCAACAAGGGGCCTTACAGATAAACACTTGGGTTTACTTTAGATGAAATATATTTACAATTAAGCATGTCAATCAGAAGACTGGGAAAAGATAGGCAGATCCAACATGGATGCCACGTGGTTTGTTATCTTATCACTGGTTAAAATTGAGCAGTCTCTGATTACTCCTCTTGAAAGGGATACTGAAGAATTGATTGCAGTGGCCTTTCCACTGCAAGAAGCAAAAGTAAAGTTGATGGTCCCACAGCCGATGTACCGTCTGCAAATTTAATAATGCCAGCAGTAACACAGGGATAATTATAACAATCTTGGGAGAATTGAGGGATGCATGCACTGAAGGTGCCAAGATAACTTGGTTCTGGTACGATAAACTTGCATTAAAATCTACACTGATCTAAATAAGTCAGGTCTTTGTGATAAGTTGCACTTCAGAAAAGAAAATGAAAGTGTAGTTGGAGATTAAAGATATGTGACCGTTGAAAAAACCTGTATATATATATATATATATATATATATATATATATATATATATATATATATATATATAAATTTCTGACTCACGTCGGGATCGAACCCAGGTCTCTCAGGTGGAAAGCAAGGGCGTTAACCACTGGGCCATACAAGTCTAAAGAAGTTGGAACCTGAGAGCAACTGCACCCAAGGAATTACCTGGGCAAGCTAACTGCTTGCATACCAGCGAGTTTTCCCAACTTCCTGACTCAGCAATGACCCAATAGACAACATTTCATTCGAATTATCCTTCTGAGTGAATAAGATAGAAATCATCAATACAATCATATGGAACAGAAATAAATTTCTGACTCACGTCGGGATCGAACCCAGGTCTCTCAGGTGGAAAGCAAGGGCGTTAACCACTGGGCCATACAAGTCTAAAGAAGTTGGAACCTGAGAGCAACTGCACCCAGGAATTACCTGGGCAAGCTAACTGCTTGCATACCAGCGAGTTTTCCCCAACTTCCCGACTCAGCAATGACCCAATAGACAACATTTCATTCGAATTATCCCTTCTCAGTGAATAAGATAGAAATCATCAACACACAATCACGTGTGGAACAGAAATAAATTTCTGACTCACGTCGGGATCGAACCCAGGTCTCTCAGATGGAAAGCAGGGCGTTAACCACTGGGCCATACAAGTCTAAAAGAAGTTGGAACCTGAGAGCAACTGCACCCAAGGAATTACCTGGGCAAGCTAACTGCTTGCATACCAGCGAGTTTTCCCCAACTTCCCGACTCAGCAATGACCCAATAGACAACATTTCATTCGAATTATCCCTTCTGAGTGAATAAGATAGAAATCATCAACACACAATCACGTGTGGAACAGAAATAAATTTCTGACTCACGTCGGGATCGAACCCAGGTCTCTCAGGTGGAAAGCAAGGGCGTTAACCACTGGGCCATACAAGTCTAAAAGAAGTTGGAACCTGAGAGCAACTGCACCCAGAATTACCTGGGCAAGCTAACTGCTTGCATACCAGCGAGTTTTCCCCAACTTCCCGACTCAGCAATGACCCAATAGACAACATTTCATTCGAATTATACCTTCTGAGTGAATAAGATAGAAATCATCAACACACAATCACGTGTGGAACAGAAATAAATTTCTGAGTCACGTCGGGATCGAACCCAGGTCTCTCAGGTGGAAAGAGGCGTTAACCACTGGGCCATACAAGTCTAAAAGAAGTTGGAACCTGAGAGCAACTCAAGGAATTACCTGGGCAAGCTAACTGCTTGCATACCAGCGAGTTTTCCCCAACTTCCCGACTCAGCA
>NC_089761.1:68895664-68930664 GCF_040412425.1 Macrobrachium rosenbergii
ATACAGATTATCCAGAGTATCTGATGTATTTTTGAGATATGATCCACCTCTGATAAAGAATACAGACAATAATACTGATTGCGGCCTGGACCACATGGTACAGGTGACACTGGATGCACAATCATGCAGTGATAAGGGTGCACTGGGATATGCTGCCGACCTTGCCTGCTAAACCAAGGTTGGACAGTAGAGTGTGGGCTGCACAAACTCAAAGACTGTAACCTAGTACTTCCGGACCTAAGACTACTGGACCTATTGATTATAGGTCTCTTGATATAAGTAAATAAGTTGAAATATGTTCTTGCACTTGATACAGAGAGATGTAGTTTATGCAAGATTACGTGGTTTACACAAACATGATAAAAACTTGATGAAAACACTGGGTTGAAATATAATGTTCCTGTTACGGTCGCCATGGGTAACATAAACCATGTTAGGGTATCAATGTGCTTATAATAGAGAGAGAGAAAACTTTTTTTTTGTTATGGGGTGTTAAATTGCAGTTTTTTATTTATTTATTTTATCTGGGTGCAGCAAGTATTTGTAACCTAAATTACAAAGAATGAACTGATTTCAAATGCTGCAACTAGATAAATAGTCTGTTTGAGATAAAACTAACTGTTTTCTGCTAACAGCCAATCAATGAATTTTATGTTTGATGTCAAACCAGTGATTTGATGAATGCCTGTTGGTATCAATCTGGCCATTCCCCTCGTATCTATTAAAAGTCGCGACGTAAGATTGGCGTATATCAGTGACATATTTACCTTTAGAATTGAGTCTGGCACAGTCAAGCAAAAACCCATTCAGGGGGTCATTGTGTGTAAATGATCATAGCCCAGGTTTTGCTGGCAATTATTGGTGGATCTGTTAAAGTACGAGTATTTACACTTTTTTTTCACATCGCATGTTTCGTATGACAAAAATTAGCAGTTTAAATTATGAAGTAACTTAGGTTATTTTGGAGTGAGACGAATCAGTCATAAAGCGGAGAGGGAGATAATTAAGAATTCAGGGAAGAAGAAGGGGAATAAATGATAGCAAAAAAATTAGCTTTGTTTATTTACCCGAAACCTTATCTTGTATTTATTCATTCTTTAGTTGATAATTATTTGTACCGTTATAGTTTGTATTCTGTTGAACTTCACTGTAATCTTGAAATGCTGACATGTTCCATTTTCATTTGCATGTATGTAATTCCTCTGTGAATCCTGTCAGTAGCTTATCATCGTTGTCTTCGTTGATATTTAAAGAATCTTCTCTTTCATTATTGTAATGCCCGATACCAACTTCACATATTGTGTCTCTAGAAACTATGAAGAACCTGTGTTACATTTCCACATAATGAAATGCAATAATTTAAATTCAGTCATTCATCTTCATACTCTATTGCCATAATTAGCACTAGTAGTAACACTGCAATTTGTCTTTCTACATAAGTACACACACATTTTAGTAGGAAATATCATTTCCATCATGTGCTCTGTAAGATTTCATCTTTTAAATTTTCTGAAAAAGAAACACGAGCAAAGATTTTTTATTTGCATCATTATCATATGAAAATGACTCACTTATTACAACAAATAGATTGCCTTTCTCACTTTTGTTATTAGTGAAGACTTTCCCGATCATCAGCTCAAAAAGTGGGGACGATTTTATGCTCTGGTTAAGACATGCAAGATTTACTCTCGTTTCTTTCTTTGTTTACGTAGTGAACGCTCCCTAATTACTTTCAACATAAACGATGCCAGGATAGGCAGGTGCCACTTTCTCTCTCTCTTCTCTCTCTCTCTCTCTCTCTCTCTCTCTCTCTCTCTCTCTCTCTCTCTCTCTCTCTGCTGATGTAATGCTTCAAAAAGCATAGTTTCACAACTTCAGAAAAGCTCTGGGAGGATCCTCGAGGTACACGCACAGTCGAATAAATAGTCTTCCATTAATACTGGCACCCGCTAAATGATCTGTAGGACATAACGAGTGCAAATCATTGATCAGCCGAAAAAGAACCAACAACAGACATATATCAGTGACTTGGTGGCATTTATCCACCTGTTGCTAATGATATTTCAGGTCACTTAAAGCACCTCACATCTCATTTTATGTTGGTCAGTATATTTATACATAAGCATTCTTCACATGAAATAATTGCTTATTGCCTTCGCGCATGTGCATTTTATTGAAAAAGAAATGTGCACACTGAGACAACAACGACCGTGTGTAAAAGGAAAAATTATTTAGACTGAGAGAGGTCTGCTTTAGAGAGAAGTTACTTGTATGTGTCCCTTACCTTTTAAAAGACTGCTTCAAAAAAGCTGCCCTGGTATGGTATTTACATTCTTCAGAATATTCTAGCTACGCCGATTGTAAATGAAGCTCCCGCTACCCAACAACAACTAAGCCAGTGCTAGTGTCGGGCAGAGCGTACGTTTTTTTTTTTTTTTTTTTTTTTTTGTAACTTCACTTTTTTTCCTCTCCCTCCCGTGAAACCAAGAAAAGATTTGTGATTGGCCGGGAAATGATTCCTCGCGGCCAATCACGTTTTCCCGCGGTGATATTTATGTTCGACTCGGTTCGCCAGATATTGAGGCTACAAAGGTTGAGGAGATTACCTCTGCTTCTCTCTTCGATGTTTATTTGATTTCCCTTCTTTCTCCCTCCTGCGTAGTTATTGTTCATGTGGATGCCATAAGCGAGGAAAATTGCGGCTCTCTTCGTCCTTTTTTTCATTTTCTTCTGCTCGACCAGAATACAGTTTCATACTAAGGATGTTAATGATGTATGAATAAGCTTTGTTTTATAGTTACTTTTCTAAAGTCGTAGACTTCATTAGAATGTAACTTTCATCAAAACTGCAGATTTGCGCTGGGTTGCTCATGTGTTAAAACTCAGTCGCATGCGATATTTTCTTCAGAAGAGCAACTCAGTGCTTTTAGACATGTTTGTTCATTGACCCGATCACGTGTACAGTACGTCCTTTTCGGAAGAGATAGAGAAGTGTTTGTGTGCTTGTCATAGAAGCAGCAAGGGAGGTGAGAACGCTTCGTGCTTAACCATGTCACTCACCATTTGGTGGTCATTCATTGTCAGCCAGATGCAAGCCAGCCTTCCCTCACGCCACAACGCTCGCCTTTACAACAAAGAGGATGATGAACGAATATGTCTTTTTAGTTTCTCTTTTTTTGATGAAGAGAAGCATTATGCTTCGTTGGGAGTTGGTAGAGAGAAAGATCACGGTGCACATTTAATACGCACGGTCAACTCTAGTGATGATGAGAGATTATGATTGGCAAAAGTTTGTAATTGCAGTTTAATGCACTTTTAAAAGAGAATACGTATTAATGTTGTCTTCATATTATTTTTAATAATAATAATAATAATAATAATAATAATAATAATAATAATAATAATAATAATATAATAATAAAACAATTACTATTATTATCATTATTACTATATATATTAAAAAAAGGGATATTTAAAGAGGGATACCATCCTTTAAATGCTGCTATAAGGAACTACTCAAGGTGGATAACTCCCACAGCCTGACCCCTTATTCTGATCAGCTGATGGCGACAGGGAACCCCCCCGCCATCCCATTGTGGAGCACGGTTAAAGGTATTTTATAGAAACGTTTAAACGGTCCTACACCCATGAATAATCACAGGAATGACTTTAAAAAAGAACATCCCATCTATCTGAAATGAGAGCTTATGATTTTTCTATGACAGTCTTCATCTGCCGATTATAATTTAATGTTTTATGATTGAAATTGGTGTAATTGTCAATTCTAATTAACACCTAGACATGGGAGCTATATTATAAGATGGTCACTGTCCCCCTTAAGATGTCTCAGGCTTACGATATTTACGAAAATGTTTTTGGTGTCGTTTAATATCTTTATCTTTCTCACGTGAGATTCAAGACGACAGGTCTGGGTATGACTGATTTATTTTTCGGAAGCGAGGTATACATCGAGGAATGCGGACGGAAAGGTGGTCACCGACCTGCGGATCCCATGTCGCGCATTTGGGCAAGAATTTATGTTTGTTAGATGACATATAAAAGAGAATAATTCGTATTACTATAAATGTACAAAAGTGGTTACATACATCGGCGGAAAGGCCGGACAATAATACATATGGAGAGATATATGAAAATATGAAATAATAACAGGTAATATACATGACGTGATTAATGCAGAAATGAAGAGGCGCTTGACACCTTTACAAGTACTTCCCCCGCAAGACAATGTTACAGAGATAATTATTGGATGACATGAAAATTAATCACGAAGGAACTGGGGGAGCAGGAGGCGGCCCTTCTCTTCGAGAACTGTGGACGGGAGGCAACGTCGACCGCTGGATTTTCCACAGCACGGCCTCTGGGGCGCCCATGACCCCTCCTTGGCAGGGCGGCTGGTATGTTTGTGGGCACGTTTTGAGGGGAGACCCTGGGACGTCTGCCTGCCTCCTCTCGGGTTTTGCTGTCTAACAGGAATGCTGGTTTCAGCCTGTCGATGGAAACCCAATCCTCCCGGCCGTGGATGTCAATGAGATACGCCTTGAGAGTTCTGCCGATGACTTGGTAAGGGCCCCTGTAGGGCCTGGTCAAGGCCGGGTGATGGGAGTCTATCCTGATGAAGATGTAAGTGCAGGAATCCAGGCCGGCCGGGTTGTAGGTATTGGTTCTGTCCATGAAGGTCTTATGGCAAGGCACGAACTTCTGTGCTAGTTCCTTCAACCTTGGGAGGTGGGTGTCTGTGCTGTCGGCTGACGGCGGGAAGAATTCCCCTGGAACAGCTAGTGTTTCTCCGTAGAGTTTTTCTGCGGGGGACATGTCGTCACCTGCCCTCGGTGAGATGCAGAGACCCAGCAGGACTCAGGGGAGCTGGGTCTTCCAGTTTTCGTCAGTGCAACGTGCCATTAGAGCTGCCTTCAGTGAGCAGTGTGCTCTCTCTACTATGCCGTTTGCTGCGGGGTTGTAGGCTGTCATACCATGAAGTGTCGTACCCATCAAGCATGCCAGGAAGACCCAGAGTTCTGACAGGAATGCTGAGCTCCTGTCCGTAGTAGTGCTGTCTGACACCCCGAACCAGCTGATCCAGCTGGAGAGGAGGGCTTCTGTGCAGGATGCTGTTGAAGCCTCCTCCATAGGTGTTGCCTCTGGCCAGGGAGCGGAGCGATCTATGACTGTCAGGAGGCACCTGGCGCCCCCAGACTGTGGTAGAGGCCCAACAACGTCTGTGTGGATGTGGCCGAAGGTTGGGGGAAATCACCAATGCCTGATTTTGTGTGCCTTGTGATCTTGCTGGTTTGGCACGGGATACAGCTCCAAGCCCACTGGCAGGCGTCCTTCCTGATGCCGTGCCACACGAACCTTTCTGTCATCAGGCACACTATTGTAAGTCCTGATGGATGGGAGAGGCCGTGAATGATGTCGAACGTCTTCTTCCTCCTCGAAGCAGGGACCAGGGGGCAGTGGCAGTGCTTGTGTCGCAGAGAAGCATTGCGCCCAAATCTCCCAAGGGCACGTCCTCCCACTTGAGTACTGTCAGTGCTGTCCTGTAGGCTGCCGTTTTTGGGTCTGCTGCTTGCTCCCTTGTCAGGTCCTCATAGTCTATGCCAAGGTGGAGGGAATTAATTTCTACCCGTGACAGGGCGTCGGATACTGGATTCTTCCTGCCAGAGACATAGGTGATGGTGCAACCAAACTTGGAGATGGCACCCAAGTGTCGCTGCTGCCTTGCCGACCATGCGTCGCCTGCCTTCGCGAATGATTGTACCAGGGGCTTGTGGTCCGTGAGGATGGTGAATTGAGTACCGTCAAGCAGGTATTTGAAGTGCAGCACAGCCTAGTAGATTGAGAGCAGCTCTCTGTTGAAGCCGCTGTAGTGGGTCTCTGCCGGCAACAACTTGTGACTGAAGAAGGCTAGAGGTCGGGGGGCGCCATTGATTATTTCCTCAAGCACTGCCCCGCAGGTGATGTTGCTCGTGTTGGTGGTGAGTCTCAGGGTAGCGGTGGGGTTATGATGCGTCAAGGTGGTGGCACTCACAACGGCTGTCTTCGCCTCTTCAAATGCCTGCTGCTGCAGAGCATCCCACATCAGCGTTTTTGGCTTGCCCCTCAGGACTACTGTCAGGGGATACATGCTGCGGGCGATGCCTGGGATGAAACAGCAATAGTAGCTCACCATGCTGAGGAACTCTTGAAGGGCCTTGATTGTCTGTGGCATCAGGAGCTTTTCTATTGCTTTCACTTTTAAGGTCATGGGCATACTCCTGCTGGGGAAGATCTCGTGTCCGAGGAAATCTATTTTTTCTGACCTGAATGTGCATTTGTTAAACCTGACGACTAATCCATTCTCCTGCAGGCGTTTCAGGTCGGTGCAGATGTGGTGAAGGTGTTCCTCTAGGGACCTGGAGAAGATAAGGATGTCGTCTACATAACAGATGCAGAAGGGCAGGTCCCCCAGGATGGTGTCCATCAGGAGTTGGAATGTGGCCCCCACATTCCTGAGGCCAAAGGTGGAGTAGGAGAAGCTGTACATCCCGAACGGCATGATGATGGCTGTCTTCGGAACAACGTCAGGATGCACAGGAACCTGAAAGTATGATTTAAGCAAGTCCATCTTAGTGAAAACCTTGGCCACATGAAGGGCACTCGTCAGGTCTTGCATGTTCAGCAGGGGGTAGTGGTCTGGTAGGGGAGACACCCACGGGCTCGATGCTTTGGTACAGATGCCCATTTTTTCCATCTCGGCAAAAGCCTGTTTGGCGTCTTGTAGTTTTTTGGGGGGCAGGTGACGGAACTTGGCATGAGTCGGGGGTCCCGTTGTAGTTATGTGGTGGAAGATGTGTGCTTGGCCCCAGCCCCTGGCAACTGGCGGAGCTCTGGTTTAAAAACTTCTGGGAACTCCTGGAGGAAGGCGGCGTAATTGTTGGAGGCTGTGGAGCAGACGGCGGGCATCCCCAGTCCGGTGGAGAGCTGTCGGGAGTGGCAGGTTCCGGTGTCAAGGAGGCGTTGCCTGCCGACGTCGACCAGGAGTCCGTGGTGTCCCAGGAAATTGGTGTCCAGATGGGGGAGCTTGACCTCTGTGATGGCAAAAGGCCAGTGGTACCTGCAGCCCAAGATGGAGATTGTGTGGGTCGTGGTTCCATAGCAGCGGATGGGGGTTCCGTTCGCAGCTAACAGGGAGGGTGTGGAGTCAGCTGCCCTGGTGTAGTCCTCCTCCGATGGCAGGAACACCAACTGCGTAGCCCCAGTGTCAACCAGCAGGCACTGCTTTGATATTTCGTCCTGATGAAGAATCCTGCTGGTCGGGAGACGTTGTCTTTTGTGGCCACTGTGAGTACGCTCTGTACTTAGTCCGCTAATGGTGTTAGAATTTGAGTGGTCTACGTAAGTCATGAATGGCGAGGGCCAAAACCGTACAAAATGCCAAAATGTGCCCTTGTGGGGGCACCTTTATTAGTCCGTTAATGGCATGGGGTTCCTCTGAGGAAGGAGCCTTCAGAGGCCTAAACTGAGTCACTGTTTTGAGCCTGCTAAAGGTTCTCTGAAGGTAAATGCAGCTGTATTTAGTCCGTTAATGGCTGGGCCAAAGCCACATGTTTACCTGTCACTCCTCAGGTCACCAGTTGTGAGATTCAAGACAACAGGTCTGGGTATGACTGATTTATTTTTAGAAGCCAGGTATACATCGAGGAATGCAGACAGAAAGGTAGTCACCGACCTGCGGATCCATGTCACACATTTGGGCAAGAATTTGCGTTTGTTAGATGACATATATGTTACAACTGTTTGAAACAGACAGAATGTTCTGGGAAAGAACACTACGTAGCGAACCTATTGGTCTATCTTCAAGAGGCGGTGGGGGGGTGTCCAGCCCGGTTCTCTCTCTCTCTTTTAACAGCGAGTCTTTCTCAACGGGCATTTCACACGCCCGTCTTTCTCTCTCTCGCTAACGTCACAGAGATCTCTTTCGTTCTCACACGGATTTTCCTCTCTCTCATTCCACATTAAAGAAATGAAATGGGTCATATAAGGAAAACTCAATCTTTCCTACCAAAAATAGATTTATTATTTAAAGCAACCCAACAAGCAATGAATAAACAAAGCAAAAATTAAAATGCATCATAAATGAAATTGTCAATTAAGAAAAACATCTAACTCAAGATTTAGTCTCAGTCCAACTAAAAATCTGATCATGGCTAACAGCCTGCAAACTCAAAAATTCTCACATATTCCATTATAGACTTTGTAAGTCTGGTCTCAAGTCTCTCACATATAATACTAGACATTGCAAAGGTTTGCGACTGTCTTTCTCTATGATCACACCAACACGTTAACATCATGTTTTGCCCACAAAGTCTTTACCGCAATCACACCCACGACATCTGTCGAAAAAATGAACACAGATAATACTCCTAAAAATATATAAGTGCAAAAACATAATAATGAAAAGTCTAAAATGCATGAGTAAATAGCATACTGGTAAAACATAGAACACAATAAAATAGAATATTGAAATGGCAAAATGCTACATCCACTTCCCACACAAAATCAAAAATGTCTTGAAATATGGTAAAAAACGTAAGTTCACAAATGTCTTGAAATATGGTAAAAAACATAAATCCACAATTTCATAGAAAAACGAAGAGTCTGGACTGTACCTTATTCTGCCAATTCTAAGAGCTCGCCACACTCAAAGATAATGTCTTCACGATCCCGATCTAGGTCTGCTAATGAACGACCGAACTAATTTTTGGGCAGAATTAGACACAAAATCGAGATTCTATAACACACGAACTTTTGTATTACGCATAGCAACTTGGTCACATGATTCGGCCAACACCGCGTGTTCATCCCATTAACTGCTGAGACGATCAACTATTTGCTGAATACAAAGATTTTGCAACTGACGGTTTCCACCAGTACCATCTCGCACCAAAATTCTTTCATCAAACTATGTACCTTTTAACATTGTGGCGCTATATTTTCTGAAATAGTGCTTAAATAGAGCCACCACATAAGAGCGGTTTCGCTCTCCTTAACGGCAAACTAAAACAAAAGCATATGTATAAAACATAACAGATAGGGCTTATGCTCAATTAGCAATGTCTACTGAACTACAGCTTTAGATACTGCCCTCATGATGTACTTGCACATCTACTGGGGACATTGTCTTAGAGCACTTGCATGAAGTCTTACAAGCACAAATGAGCTTTACTACTCCCATAATAAGAATTATCAGAAAAAATGACCACTAAAATCATTAAGACAGCTGGCAACAAATATTCACGGTACTCGACCATGAACGTATCCTCGATCTCTTCCATCGGTGGACAGTCACCGGTATCTCTGTCGAAGGCACTGGAACTATATCGTGATTGTTATGCATATGACGCATAAATATCTTCTCAGAACTGTTGAACACAGCACGGCTAAGTACGAGAAAGTCCATAGACAGGATTCTGCAGGATGAGTCGAACAGCTTGGACCCTCGAAGCACGAACGTCGTGATGGGGCACTCTTTGTAGAACACGGCAGTAAGCGTTCTGGTGGTGATCATTCAGTCGGAGTCTGTCTATGAACTAAAGACAACTCACAACCACCCACAAACACAACTTGCAACTGGAAAACACTACTGTCACACACATACTTCTCCCTAACCAAGGTACAACCTGTCTTATAATCAACTCCCAAACCCTGATATTGATCTCCCAAAATAAACATGATCTCTAAACCCTTCCATATCACTACTAAGTCTCCAAAAGCACTCGGAAAAGGTCTAATAACAAAACTAACAAAAGGTTTCATCGTACTGACAGGAACGTATACTATCAATCCCCGATCAGACAACCTCACCTTCAAAACATTATAATACAAATACAAATCTCCTCCCGTAAACAATACTTTCGCTCCATGTAAATAAGCGGAATTTCTTAGAACTTTTTCTAAGTATCCCAAAGGTAACATGTCACCATACACACGACCATCTGCTGCAGCAATAATTGCTCTAACTTGCATTTGCACTTCTGTCCTTAGAGAATCAGTTTCTTTCTCAACATTAAGAACGGTATGTTGGATCGTAAGGAATGTAATTGTCACATCAAGATCTTCTTTCAAACCTTCTACTGAAACTGACAAATCATTCAAAGAACGTCTCATTGTTTCAAAACTATTACTCAACTTCTTATTACTCTCTTGCAACTGATTTAACTGTTTCCCTTGAGCTATTAAGTCTTTTCAACTTCTGCTACTTTGACTAAACTCCCAATGGACATCGCTCCAATCGCAGCAATCACGCATAACACCTACAAGAACTAAAGGTGCTGCTCTTCTTTAGAAGGTCTCCCATTCTCTAACTCATCAAAAATGAACGCAAGACACAAAAAAAAAAAGAAACAACAAAAAAAAATAAGTATTATATACAATATATACAAACATCAACCCATTTATCCCTCTAACTATACACAAATGTTCCATTACATCCCAACTTTCTTTAACTTTGAAATATGAGTTAATTTTGTCACACCGGTAATTACATCTTTTACTACAAATCTATTCCCTCTTTTGATCTCTACAATCTCAAAAGGTCCGTGGAACTTCGGACTTAATTTATAATTCAGATCATTCCGAACATTCACTTTAACAAACACTCTATCACCCATCGAAAAAGCTACTCCCCTCGATTTCGCGTTACTTTTCTCTACCATTGCACGCGAACTAAGTTCAAGTTCTTTACTGATACGTGCAAATCTTTCTCTCGCTGTATTTATCAACGAAGTGACCGTAACATCACCTGAACTCGCTCTGGCAACAAATCAAAAGGTCCTTTCAACTTGTACCCATACAAAGCTTCTGCTGGAGATATCTTAATTGTGTCATTCGTCATAGTATTGATACTATATCGCACTTCATCCAAAGATCTGTCCCAATGTGTATCGGAACCACCCACTGTCATGCGCAAAGCTTCGATTACTTTCCGATTCGCCCTCTCACATAACCCATTCGCTTCAGGTCTATACGGGATTATAGATACTTTCTTTATCCCCAACAAATTGGCAAGACCCTCTAAAGTCTTATTAATAAACTCCCTACCATTGTCTGTGATCAGACATTCAGGAACACCATATCTACAAATTATCCCCTTAAAGAACGCTATAGCAACTTCCTCAGCTGATTTGTACTTCAGTGGGAAAATCTCAACAAAACGAGTTAACTCGTCAACAACTACTAATAAATGTCTATAACCATAAGCGGACTCTGAGAAGTTACCCAGAATATCCATATGCACTCTCTGAAACGGCCTATTTGGTATGGGATATGAACCCAAACGACACGACACCGTCGTCGCCGGCTTATTCGCATTGCAAACAGCGCAACTCTTTACAAAGGCCTCCACTGCGGAAAACATATTTTTCCAAAAGAACTTTGACCTGACGTTTTCATACGTCTTGTCCACACCTAAATGAGGAGAACCAAATTTACAATGTACAATGTCTAGAACTTGTGGTACTAGACTCTCTGGCACGATGATTTGTGTAATTTCACCCATGCTTCAAGTACTTCGCAAGTTATACTTAACTTTCCTCACCAATAAATTATTCTCCAACTCTAGACCAGAAAAAGGCAACTTATACCCTTTCTTCGGTGAAACTCCCCTAAGAAATGCCTTAGCATCTGACAACAATTTATCTTCATCTTGCTTTTGTTCGAGCAAGCCTATGTCCCAAGTGACATTTTCACCCGTAATATAACACACAGCATTACCCTCAATATCACAAACAACAATCTCTTTGAGACTGCCGACTCACTATTTCTCCCCGAAGTATGCACTGTAGAAACGTGTATGTCCTCTACATGCGATATCTCAGAACTACTAGTATCAGAGACATTAGACACCAAATATTTACTCTCTTCTTCCACACAGGATTCGGTTTGTACTCCTCATCCTCAACCGGAAAATATCTGCTCAATGCATCTGCAACCACATTATGCTTACCTTCAATGTATTTGAGGTTTGCATCAAAATCTCTCAATGTCAAAACCAACGCTGCTCTCTTGGGCGACAAATTTGGCTTATTAAAAAGCTCTAACAACGGTTGATGATCTGTAAAAATCTCAACTTTATTTCCCAACAACAACATCTTAAAATGAACAAGGCTAGAGACGACTGCGAAAGCCTCCTTGTCCACAACTGACATCAGCCTTTCGTTACTACCACGCGTTTTGAACTTTCTGCTATAAAAAGCAATTGGGTGTAATTTCCCCTCAAATTTCTGCATCAAACACGCACCTATACCTTCCTGACTCGCGTCAGTCACTAAGGTGAACGGTTGACTAAAATCTGGAAACTTCAAAACAGGTGGGTTCACCAAAGTGTTCTTAAGCTTCTCAAAAGCTAATTGCTGACTATCACCCCAAACAAACTTAACGTCTTCTTGTAACAAATCTGTCAATGGAGACGCTATTGTAGAAAAATTCCACACAAAACGGCGAAAGAAACCCGACATACCTAGGAACGAACGAATCTGTTTCCTGGTTTTGGGAACTGGAAAATTCACAATGGCTTTAACTTTCTCATCATTCACTCTGACTCCTCTTTAGAGATAACATGTCCTAAATAGACAATTTTTCTCTTCAGAAACTCACATTTGGCCAATTTGACTTTTAATCCAGCGAACCTTAATCGCTTGAGGACTTCTTTTAACACCTTTAGATGTTCTTCAATCGTATCTGTGCATATGAGAATGTCATCCATGTACAAACACCGACTTTCCTAACAAGCCATGAAGTACTGTGTTAACCAGTCTAGTAAATGTTATTGGGGACCCTTGTAATCCAAAAAGGCATCCTATTAAACTCGTAATGTCCCTTTGGTACCGAAAATGCTGTATATTTACGGCTATTCTCACAAAGCGGAACCTGAAAAACCCTTGCATAAGATCTATAGATGAATATATATTCTTGCCACCGATCTCAACAAACAAATCAGGCAAACAAGCTACAGGATATCTATCTGGGCATGTTTTTTCATTCAATTTACGAAAATCTACACAAACTCTGATGCTACCGTCTTTCTTCGGAACCGCTAATAAAGGAAAATTATAGGGGGAAGAGCTCTGTCTAATAATTCCCTCCGACTCCCATCTCTGAACTTCCTTTTTCTACTTCTTCTCTGATCTTAAAGGGAATTCGATATGCTGGAATATATATGGATTTGTACCTTTCTCTTAGGCGAATTGAATGTTCTAAAACATCTGTAACTCCTAATTTATCTCCTTCAAAGCAATGATATCTAAATATTCTTTCAACACTTTCTCTACTTTATCTGAATACTCGGGATAATCAGCTTTAGCCAAATGTTCGTGAAGAACTTGACTTCTGAATTGCAGCTCCTCCCTGGGAAACGTGTTACTGTCTCCACAAAAACTCACTATCTTATGTTCTTCCTTAAACTCTTCAAAATCAATTACATAAATACCCTTGTGATATTTTTTCACTGAGTCTTGATAGCTAACTAATTCTACTGTAGTCACGCCTGCGACTGAAACTTCATTTACTGACACCGCACTCACAACGTCTTTGAATTTCTCGGTTCCCTCAACAACGCATACTTGAGAAGGAAACTTTTTCTTTCATCGACACTTTAACCAATGTAGGAACTCGCGGTTGCAATTCAATATCTTCCAACAAAAATCCTTTGAAAGATCTTTGCGGAATATCTTCACTCTCTAATGACTGTGTTACACATGTCTCAGACTGTGTCTTAGGTTTCTCACAAGTTTTTTCCCTGTGTATATATGGAACAAAACAACCTGGCTCACCTATTGTAATCCCCTGAATTCCCGTAAGAATGTTGATGTTATGTCGCATGCAAGAAGGGTGTCCTAGCAAAACCATTTCACCTAAGGCTAATCCTTCTATGACCAAAAATGATTCTACTATTGTCTTTCCGCCGATACAAAGCGTAAGAAATGACGAACCTAAAATATTCAGTTTCCTCGCTTGTACGTCACACACTGTCTCACTAGTAGGGACTAATTTACACTCTGGAAACTTCAAGTGAAAAAGGTCAGCATTTACTAAGTTAACTGAGCTACCAGAATCAATGAAAATAGAAATTTCACTGCCATTAGACAATCCACGTACAATCGGCCTAGGTTCTGGTGATTCTAAGACCTGATTGCTCATTATCCTGTGTCCATCTTCGAACTTATCTTGTGAAAATTCTGATGTTTGTTTGTGTACCTAGAACTTGCATCATGTGGAATTCTCCTGTCATATCTATTAAAACTACCCCGTGTTTTCCTTGAATATTCTCTATTCTTTGTGGCTGGGCAAAATCTCCATCCATGGTCTGAAGATTTGCAAGCTGAACAATATCTCACTCTGCAATTTGATTTACTATGTCCTATTTTATCAATTAAAACAACGAATTGTTGTTACTGATCTCTCTGAGGTTTTCCTCAATTCCACCTGTGCGCATGATTTCGCTCCTGCATCATTTCCTAGATTTGAGGAGTTCGCATTATTCTGTGGTTTTGAAAACTGTAGCTGAAATCTTAGCACCTCCCTTCACAAAACTACTGTCTAGCGTCGGGCATTTTGATAGATTTTTGTTAACCTGTGCAAACAAAAGGATTCATCTGTGTCCTGATCAATTCTTTTATCAAAACTATCTGTAATTATATCCGGGACTGACGTTAAAAGGCAAGCAAAATGTAGCAGTTTTTCAAAATTATCTAAAGAAATATTATTTCCATTTACCCATGTAGAGTTTATCATAGATTTCTTTATCTCACCTACTGCATCAAACAAGCGAGCACTGTACGCTGTTAATGAATCATTACCCTTCCTAGTTCTAATAAGGGCACGCAAGTTCCGAACAATGCACTCGTGGTCAACTCCGCCATACAACCTGCGTAAGAATTCCTGAAGTTCTCTCCAAGTTTTACACTTCCTGAACCCAAAACCTCGTGCTCGTTCTCCAATGTCTCCTTTGTCTAGATCTAAAAAAGCCTTTGCTTCTCTCAAAGCATCAGCGCCACCCATAATCTTCCTAGAATTCAAGTAATTATCAACCGATTCAATGAATGTTTCTACATTCTGTGTTAATTTCCCATCAACTAGTCCCTTGAAATTTGTAATGCCTGCATTAAAATTTGTTAACTTATGGGTCACGACCGACTGAGACTGGCTTGCGTTTGAATCTTCCATTTTTCGCAAAATTCGGCAACCCGAGCATAACAACATAAGAACAAAAAAAAAAAAGAAAGAAAGAAAACGGGAGAACAACAAAAAGTTAAGCTTCTCCTAAAAAAAAAACTGAAAATGGGTTACTCAACACTCGGTCTGCCAACAGAAAACAGAGCTCTGTGCAACCTGTGACGTCACCATCTCGAAGACGAAGCAGAGAAACACAAGCGTGATTTTTGTTGAATCACCACTTTGCTTAATTAACTCACAATCGCCACTAATCACACTTATTTGGGTATTTCCTTAACCCCAAAATTGCTCTAGAGATCACCCAGATCTATTTCACAATTCCCCACTCCCAATACTCGAATAGAGACGGAAAAAAAAGATTCCCCGTATTAAACCCGTAATCACAACCCACTTATGACACCCGCTCTTTCAAACTGGTGATCATTCATCACGCACACGGCCCAGTCGCCTCAGGTCGTCTGTGCCTTGGGCATCAACGTTACCAATTAGTCTATTTTTTAAAAAAATCAACTAAAACTCTCACGCTGCTATTATTTTCACTTTCACACTGACAGTATTCCTACTTAACCGCTAGTCACCAATTCTTCTTATACACTGCCACCAAATCTTCTGTTACAACTGTTTGAAACAGACAGAATGTTCTGGGAAAGAACACTACGTAGCGAACCTATTGGTCTATCTTCAGAGGCGGTGGGGAGTCCAGCCCTGTTCTCTCTCTCTCTTTTAACAGCGAGTCTTTTTCAACCGGCATTTCACACGCCCCTCTTTCTCTCCCTCTCAGTAACGTCACAAAGATCTCCTTCGTTCTCACACGGATTTTCCTCTCTCTCATTCCACATTAAAGAAATGAAATGGGTCATATAAGGAAAACTCAATCTTTCCTACCAAAAATAGATTTATTACTTAAAGCAACCCAACAAGCAATGAATAAACAAAGCAAAAATTAAAATGCATCATAAATGAAATTGTCAATTAAGAAAAACATCTAACTCAAGATTTAGTCTCAGTCTAACTAAAAATCTGATCATGGCTAACAGCCTGCAAACTCAAAAATTCTCACATATTCCATTATAGACTTTGTAAGTCTGGTCTCAAGTCTCTCACATATAATACTAGACATTGCAAAGGTTTGCGACTGTCTTTCTCTATGATCACACCAACACATTAACATCATGTTTTGCCCACAAAGTCTTTACCACAATCACACCCACGACATCTGTCGAGAAAAAATGAACACAGATAATACTCCCAAAAATATATAAGTGCAAAAACATAATAATGAAAAGTCTAAAATGCATGAGTAAATAGCATACTGGTAAAACATAGAGCACAATAAAATAGAATATTGAAATGGCAAAATGCTACATCCACTTCCCACACAAAATCAAAAATGTCTTGAAATATGGCAAAAAACGTAAGTTCACAAATGTCTTGAAATATGGTAAAAAAAACATAAATCCACAATTCACATAGAAAAATGAAGAGTCTGGACTGTACCTTATTCTGCCAATTCTAAGAGCTCACCACACTCAAAGATAATGTCTTCATGATCCCGATCTAGGTCTGCTAATGAACGACCGAACTAATTTTTGGGCAGAATTAGACACAAAATCGAGATTCTATAACACACGAACTTTTGTACGCGCATAGCAACTTGGTCACGTGATTCGGCCAACACCGCATGTTCATCACATTAACTGCTGAGACGATCAACTATTTGCTGAATACAAAGATTTTGCAACTGACGGCTTCCACCAGTACCATCTCGCACCGAAAATTCTTTCATCACACTATGTACCTTTTAACATTGTGGCGGCCATATTTTCTGAAATATATAAATGAGAATAATTCGTGTTACAATAAACGTACAGAAGTGGTTACATACATCAGTGGAAAGGCCGGACAATAATACGTATGGAGAGATATATAAAAATATGAAATAATAACAGGTAACATACATGACATGATTAATGCAGAAATGAAGAGGTGCTTGACGCATTTACACTCATACAGAAACTAATTCCAGCCAGAAAAAAAGAATACAAGACATTTCCTTTATACCACATCAGTAAAATTGAACATTTGTTAAGAAATATTGTTTTTCCTAACATACAAACCTGAGGGTCTTACATAAGATTTAGCTTGAGAGCACGAACTTGAAAGGCTGTTTAACTTTCAGACAAGTTTGTTAACTACCGTCGGTCGGGGGAATCCCCGCCCACTCGTCGGTCTGCACTCCACTTTACATTTCTGCCCAGGTACCAGAATGAGGGGTGGCTGAGGTGGGCCGTAAATGTGTAGACCTTCAGGTTTGTATGTTAGGGAAAATACAAATTACTTTAAATTTTGCTATTTGTTTCTGCACAAATACAAACCTTTGGTACTTACATAGGAGACTTCCCCATTGGAGAGTGGGGTCTGACAAATTTTTAACCAACTGGTAGTTCTTCCCACCTGAGAATACCTTCCTGGTCTCTAAGAGCTAAGGAAGGGATCCCCCACCTCTAGCTTCTTGAATATATGTGATGTTACAAATGCTAGACTTCTGGACATGAGGTAATGAGTTTGTGTCATTATTTCAATAAAAGCTTCAATGAACCCATAGTGTCAGAGACAATAAAACTGCTAATAAAAACCAACGGGTTTGTTTTATTGTTAATCCCGCTCTCCCCTTGCCTAGAGAGGTTGGGGGGCTGGGGGGGGGGAACATGCATCTAACAATCTACAAAAGATGAAAAACAGGGTGCTCCTGTCATATAGACTCAACTGCATGATCCGCCAGTCCAGTTTAGCTTATTACCTGCCTCTCTGCCCTACAAGAGAGAAAAGTAAAACAAAAAAGAGAGGAGACCAGTCACTCACACACATTCTATCCTCCTTACCAATCACCTTAGACAAGTTGTTACACA
Organism: Macrobrachium rosenbergii; assembly: GCF_040412425.1. Classification (NCBI taxonomy): domain Eukaryota; kingdom Metazoa; phylum Arthropoda; class Malacostraca; order Decapoda; family Palaemonidae; genus Macrobrachium; species Macrobrachium rosenbergii. The sequence goes on from NC_089761.1 coordinate 68,913,805, forward strand.
ACTTGTTGGCAGCTACCACAGGACCCAAGGAAAAAGTGTCCAAGGACTTGTGGGTAACATTCCAAAGGTAAAACGATGTGAATGTGGTCTGGTGTGACCACACCCCAACTTGTAATACCTGTTGAACTAACAGGTTCTTCCGGAATGTGAGACGTGGGGTGATGCCCCTAACCTTGTGAGCTCTCACCCTGACAGTGCTTCTGTCTACCTTGTCAGACAAAGAGTACACTGGCGTGATTATATAACACGAAGCCAGAAAGAGATCGTGTTCTCAGACACCTCTTTTTTGATTGAGCCGGAACTAACAAAAAGGCAGTGATACTCATGCCTGAGATGCCGAGTTCTCTTAAGGTAGCACCGCAGCACCATAACTTGACAAAGTAGCATCTCATCTCGATCACCACCTACAAATTCCTCTATGGGAGGATCGAAAATTACTTGAATCTGGCATCAGTGACAGATGGATTCTGAGTTTCCACTACGATTTGTGGGACAAACTTGAGCGTAAGAGATCCCCATTTCCTCAAGTGCTTAACATCGAAGGAAAGGACATGAAGCTTGCCTACTCTCTTTGCCGAAGCCAGGGCAAGCAAGAAAACAGTTTTAGAAGGTCAGATCCCTCTCTGATGACTCTCTCATTGGCTCGTGTGGTGCATGAGCCAGACTCCTTAATACAAGAGTCACATCCCACTCAGGGCGCCGAGTTCCCTGGTTGGGCAAGACTCTTTGAAGCTTCTCAAAAGCATTGAGATCTCCCATGAAGATGAGAGATCTATCCCTTTCAACCAGAGAACCTGGCCAAGGGCAGCTCTATATCCTTAGGTGGCTGCAACTGAGAGAATCTTCTCTCGGTGAAGATAGACGAGAAAATCTACTCCCTGCTGAAAAGTAGCTCTGACTGGAGAGATATCCTATCAGTGACACCCCTGGTACACAGCCGCTGAGGATTTCGGCAGATATCCAGACATCTCCTTCACTGTGTGGATAGCAAAGCCTCTCTCTTGCAGGAGACACTAGATAGTCTCCAGGTATGAAGTGCCAGCCCTTCCATAGCCTGGTGGTACCTCTCTACATGCGGCTGGCAGAGCAGGTTGTGCCATGGGGGAATCTCTCTGGGTAACCCAGATATCACTCGGAGTGTGACCATTTGGGAGCAACCAGAGTCAACTTGAAATTCAGGACGATCATGGCCCTGTTGATCACCTGACAGATCAGACGAAATGAAAGGAAGGCATATGCTTCTAGGTTGTCCCATGGGTGCTGGAATGTATCTTCCATTGCCACCCTGGGTCTGGTAAAATTGAGCAAAACATTGGTAACTTCTTGTTGTACTGGGTTGCAAAAAGATCTATCACTGGAAAGCCCCATAGATTGAATAACCTCTCCACAATTTCTTGTTGTAGGGACCATTCTGTCCCTATCACCTGACTGGTGACTGAGCTTGTCTGTCAATGGTCAGCGACCCCAGAATGTACCTGGTTGACAGCACTGAATGCACTACCACCCACTGGTGCACTGCCAATTTATTAACCAGAAGGAAATTAGCCCTCCTTGCTTGTTGACATATGCCACTATTGTGGTGTTGTCGCTTATCAACATCACAGAGTGCCCCATCGCTCAGTCCTGAAACTCTTGGAGGGCTAAAAATGCTGTCTTGAGTTCCAGGAGATTGATGTGGAGGTGCCAGTTATTCTGGTCCACACACCTGACACAAGCAACCTCTCCAGGTGTGCACCCCATCCCTTAGTCAATGTGTCTGAAAACAAAAGTATCTCGGTAGGGGAAGTGCCTAAGGGCACTCCTATTAAGAGGCTCCTGTCGTCTAACCACCATTGCAGAGCTTTCCTTACCTCCTCTGAGAGAGGAATTGGAAAGAAAGGAAGGTCCTTCACCAGAGGCCAAAACTCCCTCATCCTCTACAAGGAATCATCTGCTCCAAGGACAACAGGTGACTGAGAATGACTTGCCACTGCCGAGCATGTTGTTCCTGTTGCAAGAGGCTCTGCACTGCCTCTTTGAACCTGCTGATATGCAAGTCTGAAGGGAAGACTCTTGCTGCTGCTATATCTATCAGCATGGCCAGATACTTTACTCTCTGCTTGGGCATGAGATCTGATTTCTTGAAGTTGATCACCACCCCCAGATCATGACAAAATTCGAGATGATCCCTGTCCTGAAGCAACTGAGGCAAGGTGCTCTCCAGGACCAGCCAATCGTCCAGGTACCTCAACAGACATATCTCTTACGAATGCACCCAAGCTAGGACTAGTGTGAACACACTAGTGAACACTTGGGCAGTTGAGAGCCCAAAAGAGTGCCCTAAATTGGAACATCTCCCCGAGGGTAAAGCAGAGGTACTTGAAAAAAATTTCAAGTCCACCAAAAGCATGAAGTCACTCTTTCTGATGGGTTCGAATGCAGACCATACTGTATCCATCTTGTAGCAGGTCTGATGAACGAACCGGTTCAGGGGAGAGAGGTTGATGACTGGTCTCCAGCCACCTGTCGCCTTCTCCACCAGGGACAGACAGCTGTCAATCTTTTATGACTTCTACAGTGCCTTTCTTGATACTGCATTCACCTCTTCCCATAGGCCAAGGTCCTTCTGTGAGCTGGGAACGTAAGTCTGGAAGCAGGCCGGATCGAGTATGAGGGGCGGTGGAGACTTGAAGGGTAATAGTTTTCCTTCCCGAAGGACATCCACTACCCAGGTCTCCACTTCTTATCGCTGCCACATTGCCCAGTGGCCTGACAGGCAACCCCCACCATGGGCAGCAAGCGGGGAGGAATGCCAACCCTAGTACCCTCCAACTGCTTTCTTGCCCTTGCCCCTCTTCCTAACATGGGAGGAGGGCTGAAATGGACGTGACTGTGCACCTTTTGCTACACAGGCAGACTGGGTACCTCTGCGAGGGACTGAGAAAGTCTCGACTTCTCTTTGACTGCAGTGCCACATGAAGACCTGAAAGTCTTTGTCACTTCTTGATGAACAAACTTGTTGCTGTACTTGAAATGTAGCTTGCCCACCAAGGCCTCCACCTCTCCTCTAGCAAAGGGGAGGCAATTCCAAGTACCAGTCCATCCCTTAGCGCCAATGCTGACTTGGACCAGATGAACATGGAGATTTGAGACAACACAGTGTCTAGCCTCTTAGAAACCAGGTTTACCCCCAGGTTTGTCATCTGGTTGGCTAGGTAGGTGATGGCCCTACCTTCAGAGAACATCAATCTCTGAAAAGTAGCGTCCTCCTCTGGCATACAGGAACCCAAAGAAAAGGATGCGATCTTGGCCACCAACATTAACCACAGATCAATCCAAGAGGCTGTCTGGAACACTACCATGGCATTAAATTCCAGTGCCACTGCCTCTGTTTGTGAAAGAGAGACTCCCTCTGCACAAAGCTGTTCAAGCAACAGACCAGGACACCGACAAGTTAGGCCTGGATCAACCTGTTTGGTCAGCAATTGGCTCTCTGAGGGAATGTAGTATTTCCTCTGGCAAGCTAGTGGTGGAGGCATTGTCTTACATGCACAGTTAGACCTAAACTAGGGAATTCAGGACCCCTTCAGCAAGTCTTGGCCAAGGCAATCCCACCGAAACCCTGGTTTTTTTGGGGGGTCCCCAGAAGGACTTGGTGGCCGATGAACAGTCTGCAGGAATAGCCAAGGTCTCTCCCTCAAGATCGTTATACTACTGTATCAGACTAACAGTCTTCATTAACAAAGTGCCTCTGTAATTCGGAGATGTTCATGTGCTGGGGTGTTATATCCTTGGGTCTCTCCTCGACCACTTTGTGAAAATATTTTCCAAACCTGGAACATATTTTTACGTATTTAGGAAATTCGTCCCTCCACTCTGTTAGCTAGGAAATAAAATTTCATGGTGGCTGGAGGAGACCCCACTAGAGGGGACAGATTAGGCATCCTAACCCTAACACTGTATGTTTTTGGGGGATAGAAAGCCATTAGGGAAGAGGGACCAATTAGGACAGTAATTGGGATGCTAGGTTGACCCTTAGTCAGTCTTAACTATAAGACCTATTTCCCTTCAACCTTTGTATTGGTTTTATTGCTTCTTCTAGGTCTACCGGTGTTCTGTGCCCATCCTAGAAATAGAATGGGATGCCTCAGTGACCTCTCTTGTCACTCCACACTGCACCTCCACAGCGTTAAGCTGGTGCTGGTCTCCCTCTTACACTGGCCACGTGTTGGGACTTCTGCTGCCAGAATTCATCTTTTGCAAGGGGGCTCTATGCACAGATGTAATGAGGTACGTCTTGAAGTTGAAAGTAACACCAGTGCTCTTTTCCTTCTCACGAACTTCTCTCCATTTTCAGTATTTCCAACTTTTCATTCTCCCAAAACAAAGCCCCTTTGTTTCCCACAGCATAGCACACACATTTGCCCTCATGACTTGTTCCAAGTTAAAGTAAGTTTGTTCTGTGATAATAATTAGAGCGATCCCACCATAGTGCTACCATGTGCTAATTAAAGCTAATTGATAATTTCCTCCATCGTGAATAAGTAATTTGATGTGAAAGAAAGCCTATGTATCTGAATGCTAACCTGGAATTCTTTTCCAGAATCCTGTTATCTGGCTCTTTGAGTTTTCTGCCCCTGCCCTGTGAACGAAATTGCCTTAGACGTTTAACTACCATCTTGCTATGTGCTAGACTCTTCTGACCACCAGGGGTATGTGACCAGGCCCCCATCTGCGTTCACGTTGTGCTGAAATCACCACTCAGTATTATTTATCAGCCACTCTCAATAGCAATGGTTTTCATTTGCATGTCTAACTCTTTCAGGGCTGTAGCCCTTCTCATATAGTCTTACTTTTATTGCACATTGCATGTACCTTGTTTGCTGCTCAGTCATCCATTTCATATTAATTTTCTGATTGCTCAGCTTGTAAATATATTCAATTTAAAGTTACCTGACTGGTTTGAAAGGCGACCTTCCCATCCTTTGCTAAACAGATGTTATATCCTGAGCCCTAGGTGTTGGCCCCAAGGGCAAATTATATTCAAAATCCAATTTAACTCTTCCAACTGAACTCAGAACGTAACAGTGTTGATCTCGCCAGGCAACTAGTCAAATAGTAACAAGAATTAGCTTTGCTGTTACTAGACTAGGAAGAAAGACGAACCGAGGAATAACGTAATTCATAAAATAATTCGATTCCATTATTCACAAAGCAAAAGATAAAGGGTGACAGAACCGAAGCTAAAGAGAACAAGGTAAGGGTTATTATTATAATTGTTGTAATATTAAGGATACATTAGGAGTGGATAGGGAAGAAGTCTTTTAAAAGAAGTGGTATGTAGTTGATTTTTTAGTTATCATCATATGATAAAGGCAAAAGCGCCAAAAAAGTTCTTAAGTTAGCGACGCAGAATAACTGCCAGTGAAATTTTGAGTCATGAGAAGAGTAGCAGTTGTCTACATCAGAGAACTGATATTTAGGAATTAGGAAGCACTCTGCCAGAGATTTATTGCATGTGTTAGCCATTGAACAGTTAGCTAAGTGTGTTGTTCAAAAACAGTTACAGCAGAGGAAGTGTATAATTCCTGTGTCAGTAAAGTATAGTTCGAAAATTATGTTTGTTAAAATACGTGTGACAACTCCTAGCAGCTCGGCTCATGTGTGTTCCATCACCCCACTCCCACAATTCCAAGACCTCCATATCCAGTTCAGATTTTCTTTCAATGTTTTAATTAAAGTAAAGGCATTATTGATGTTTGAAGTTAAATAATTAGAGCCTATATATCAGCACCAATAATTCGGTCAGAAAAGTTCTTTTCCGTAAATTTTAAATCACCGATCGAGTGTTGTATAATGTTATTGACGTCACCAGTAGCCATCAGCTCTTTCTCTTCCTCGCATTCTATTCCACTTCTCATTGTTCACTCGCCGAATGAAACTCCATTTCTTTTCGCATAACGTAAAACCTAGGAAATATTTTGATAGTAATTTAAAAACCCTTTCTACCATATAACTTGTCATGATGGGTGCTAGGTATTAAATTACGTAAATGCCTAAAATACATTTTAAAAAGTAACTTAGTGTAATTTTCCAAAGCGTAATTTTTCAAAGTAAATTATCATGAGAATGAATTAGAGTAAATTTAATAACGCAATGAGTATGTTCCATACAAATACGCTCTCAGAGAGAGAGAGAGAGAGAGAGAGATAACTCTAATATTCTTCCATCATCCCCCAAGAAAGTTAATAAGGGCATAGTCATAATAACAAGAGAGTATTAGAGAATAAACCCATTAATTAATAAAGCCAAGTGCAATTTTTTTTTTTTTTATACCCAAAACTTTGATCTTTTTGGATCCCCCATCGATTCTTCCTTTTACTCATTCACACATAGTGTGTGAACTTGTATATGCGCCCGTGTTCATTGAATTGTCTCCAGTATCTATTTTCACATTAAGTGCTTCAGCCAGCGGAGTGAGCTGTCGTGCATTTCAAAGAAAGAACATACAACCATTTAATAACTTATCAACTGTCGTGCACAAGTGGGTTTCCATTATCCATGGCTTTGTGTACCACAAGCACCTTTCCTCATGTCAGGGAGCAGCCACTAATTCTTAGAACTAGCCGCCCATGAGCGCAAGCCAAAGGCTTTCCCCTTACGGTGCCACTAATCTGAGGAACTGCCAACGACTAAGTTACTGAAGCGCTTACCTTCCACTTTCCCTTTTACTCATTGCTCACACTCTACCTCGGCCAGAGTGCCATTTCCTTCAGTACAATTTAGTTGTACTGCCTCTTAGTATTCTTCCTTGGAACACACCGGCCCCCTAGTGCCACTAAGACATAGTCTTCACATATAAGCCACTGCACCCGTACCTGAGATACAGAGTGCCAGCGACAGTGTATCCACCCATAAGGACCATTACTCCTTCAGGATTCTTCCACTTCATCTGCATATCCGCCCATAAGGATCATTGCTCCTTCAGGATCGCTCCATCAGTGTGACCTCTGAACGGCACACTCAGCCACAGTGCCACCTTTTTGAGAGAATGCCACTCCAACAAAATGCCACCAAATTATGGGACACTTCCCCACTGTCACCGACCCATCACCTAGACATCCTAAAAGACTAAAACCATGTCGTTAGAACAATGCCAAGCCCTCATGAACATGGGCAAAGATGCAGGTTACACAGGACAGGAACTCACCCAGTGGTTAAAAGAACAGCTGGATGAAATACTCCAGCTGGAACGAGAAAAAAGAGAAGATCGGAGGAAGTACGAAGAAGCTAAAGCAGCAAGAGACCTAGCTCTCAAGGAGAGCGAGTGAGCTCTCAAGGAGAGTGAGCTAGCTCTCAAGGAGAGCGAGTTAGCTCTCAAGGACAAGGAGCTCGAGCTGGAGAAGCCTCAAAAGGAAAGTGCTGAGGCTCTAGCTGCCCAACAAGCCTCCAACCCCACACCTGCTGTGCCTAATGCTCCAATATTGAGCATTAATGCTCTGATTTCAAAATGGACGGAGGATGAGCCTGAGGCATAGTTGGAGAAAGTAGAGGCACTTTTTGAGAACTACTCCACCACCGATTCGTAGAGGGCCGCCCTGCTTGCCAAGCACATGGACGGCAAAGCAAAAACCACCCTCCACTCTCTGGACAAGGGTACGAGAGGGAACGTGGTGGACTTTCAATGGGTGACCACCAAGGCATACAAAATCACCCTGGAGAGATGGAGACAGAGTTTTAGAGGTCTCGCCAATGAAATTGGTTGGACCTGGGTTGAATGGACCTGTCATAAAACCCAACCAGGACAACACTGGCTCGACACCATGGCGTGCACAGAGTTCCAGGACCTTTTTAACAGGATCAAGCTGGAGGGTCTCTTCAAGTGTGTTCCTGGACCACTCGCTGTGCACCTCAACGACAAGCAACTGACAACATTCGCAGAAGCTTGCCGTATGGCCGACGATTGAGAGACCTTTAATCAGTCTCACAGCACATCTCACCAGCACATAGTACCACCTGGATATCTCTCAGGATCAACTCGCCCGAAGAACAGACACCATGGCAAGCCACTCACCTGAATCTGAGTGCCACATCAAGAAAGGAGTTAACCATCAGCACCCTCAAAAGGACTCCAATGACTCCTCTCCTTCAACAACCACTCAGTCTTTTCCAGGTCACCATAGGGAAATCAGCCCATTCAAGGGGTCCCTGCTGAGAATGGAACTCCAGGGCACTATACTGCCGGATATCCTGGTTGCCCAAAACATATCCCCTCTACCAAGCAAGTCAACCTTATCAGTGCCATGACCTCGGTGTCCGTGCCGCCTGATATGTCTCACCCTGAGTGGGAGTGGACTCAGTCCATCTCACTGGCACCCCTGGATTGCTCTAGCTTACCAGTGAACCTGCTGGTTACAGTAGACACTGGCTCAGATATTAGCCTGATTGACCCGGCCCAAGTGCCAGCCAGCGCCACTGTAGACGACAAGACCAGGTGGACGGTGACTTGGATAGAGGAGCAGACTAAGACCATTCACACAGTTGAGCTTCAGGTGACAATACCTTGGGGCACGCTTTGGCGTGGTGAACAAAATCAGACACAGACTGGAGTTCCTGACTGGGACACCGCCACCGTGACAGGCATGCCACCGCCAGCCCTACCTTCCACTCACCAAAGTGGTCAATGGAAGGGGCGCTCTCCGTGCAACTCCAGGCCCAGCCCTCGCTCCTCAGAAAAGGATGGCCACCAAAAGTTTCCTCCCTCATCGCAAAAGGAAATCTCCAGGTACCGCCGCAAGACCTGTAACATAACAGGGCACTCCACAAATTGGTCAAGGTGCCCTAGCAAGCAAAATGCAGCGGGCACCACAGCCAGAGCACTTCCAAGAGGCTTTGCCCTCCACCTGAGACAGGAGTCTCTGTCTCATGCTACCTCAGGAACACCAAGGGGTTTTGCACCCCCAGGTCCCTCGTCAGGCATGCCTGACTTCAATTCTCTGCCAATGCCACCTGAGAGCCCTGAGCAGTGCCAAGCTCCGTCTATCTCGGACATAGCATCTCCACTAACCTTAACCTCTGTGCCTGGCCCCGAGTTAGTGCCAGATCCCAATCATGTCACAGATCCTTCTATGGGAGATCCTCCAACCCTCACAGGGTTGACCATTGTAAGTTGTGAGCCTCCAGCCCCCGCTGATTCTCAGTCACAATCGCCTTCATATGCCGAGGATGAACCTCTGGCAGACCTTAATGCTACACCTTCTCTGGTTGACCAGGAACTGTCCAGCTGGGATGCAGAAACTGTTTTTACCCTTACGATGGTTGTCGCAGCAGCCTCCCCATAGCTCCTAGGGTTACCTCTGATTCTGCTCCTGATGGCACTTCTGGTATTTCCACAGAGTCGGTCCCCTCGTCACCTCCTAGGAATGGCATAGCCAGACCTTGGCAGAACACAAAGAAGAAGAAGAAGGGGTGGAAGAGATCCAATAAACCCATAAGAGCCACAAGCTCTCCTTGGCACTCGTGTCCCATTGGCACAGTGCCATTTCCATCTCAGAGTGATCCTGGCACCTACCCAAAGGAGGTAGTTGGCATGATTTCTGCCCAAGTAGACTAACATCTAACACCCTAGGCAATCTTGTAGTACTAACCCTGTTAATAACCTCATGATACAACTGCCCAATACTCGAGCTGGTACACACCTGACAGCTTAACATTACTAACCCTTCAGGTTTTTCATGTCCAAAAATATTGTGTGTTATTCCATAAAGGAGTGTGTAATCTGTAAATAAGTGTATTTAGCTCGCTCAGTATCATTTAATTAGTGCCAGGGTAGTAGGATAGTAGGCCATGTCAACAAGACACATTTCCCATGTACCCTTTGCCTAGGAATAGTTTCCCCGTCATCAGAGACAGCCAGAAGAAGTCTATAGATACCTTTGTAAAGTGTTAGTCTGTGCTGTAGTAAGTAAGTTAGTAAAACTAGTATTCCCTCCTAACAGTTAGGTAGGTCATTTTAGTTAGCTGCGTTGCAAAAGTACGACTCATCCTTCTTAAAGGGGGGAGCTTTCACGTATTTAGAAATTCGTCCCTCCACTCTGTTAGTTAGGAAATAAAATTTCTTGGTGGCTGGAGGAGACCTCGCTAAATTTTGGGTGGTAGAAGGACCAGTCAGGACAGTAATTGGGATGCTTGGTTGACCCTTAGTCAATCTTAACTATAAGACCTATTTCCCTTCAACCTTTGTATTGGTTTTATTGCTTCTTCTAGGTCTACCGGTGTTCTGTGCCCATCCCTAGAAATTGAATGGGATGCCTCGGTGACCTCTCTCATCACTCTACACTACACCTCCACAGCGCTAAGCTGGTGCTGTTCTCCCTCTTACCCTGGCCACGTGTCGGGACTTCTGCGGCAGGAATTCATCTTTTGCAAGTGAGCTCTATGCACAGATGTAATAAGGTACATCTTGAAGTTGCAAGTAACACCAGTGCTCTTTTCCTTCTCATGAACTTCTCTCCATTTTCAGTATTTCCAACTTTTCATTCTCCCAAAGCATAGCTCCTTTGTTTCCCACAGCCTAACATGCACATTTGCCCTCATGACTTGTTCCAAGCTTAAATTAAGTTTGTTCTGTGATAATAATTAGAGCGATCCCACCATAGTGTCACCATATGCTAATTAAAGCTAATTGATAATTTCCTCCATTATGAATAAGTAATTTGATGTGAAAGAAAGCCCATGTATCTGAATGCTAACCTGGCATTCTTTTCCAGAATCCTGTTATCTGGTTCTTCGAGTGTTCTGCCCCTGCCCTTGTGAACGAAATTGTCTTAGACGTTTAATTAGCATCTTGTTACGTGCAAGACTCTTCTGACCACCAGCAATCCAGGGGCATGTGTTCAGACCCCCGTCTGCATTCACGTTGTGCTAAAATCACCACTCAGTATTATTTATCAGCCTATCTCAACAGCAGTGGTTTCATTTGCATGTCCAACTCTTTCAGGGCTGTAACCCTTCTCAGATTTATTTATTTGCTACATATAATCTTACTTATATTGCACATTGCATGTGCCTTGTTTGCTGCTCAGTCATCCATTTCATATTAATTTTCTGATTCCTCAGCTTGTAAATAAATTTAATTTAAAGTTATCTGACTGGTTTGAAAGGTGACTTTCCCATTCTCTGTTAAATAGATGTAATATCAAGGTCAGTCATCTTATTAATTACATTTATTGCTTATGTCCTGAGCCCCAGGTGTTGGCCCCCAAGACAAATTACGTTCAAAATCCAATTTAACTCTTCCAGCCGGACTCAAAACGTAACAGCATGCTTCAGTGGAAGGATGGGAACAAGAATGGTCCCAGTCCCAAGCCCTTGGCCTGTCCAGCTCCCAGCTCCCAGAAAACCTCAAGGAGTGGAGGGAACGGGTGAGGAATCGCTAGCACCCTTGCCCAGCCTGCTGGAGACTGTAGTCCCGACAAGTGAGCAAGGCCATGGGGAGTTGTCAGCCTGCAGTGACAACATCCCCAAGGGTAGGGGAGAGCAGTCCCACTCACAAGAACACGAGTGGGCCCTGTCCCACAAGTGGTCCCACTCACATGAACATGAGTGGGGGCTGTACCGCAAGCATGCTCCAGTGTTCTTAAAAGCCATAGTTTCCACATGTGAAGAAGACTAACAGAGGACCTCCTCTTGCCTTGCTTGGGTGACTGGGCCAGACTAGCCAGGCCACCATCCCAGAACCCCTGGGCCGCTCCCTTTGAAGAGTGGGAGGGGGATGAGAGAGCACCTGCAAGCTCTCCACTCACCTTCTCTCACTGAGCCGTGCTGGCAGCCGGGCCCAAATTCATGCCAGGGACCTTTGCCAGACTGAGTAGGTGAGCTACCAGGCCCGGTACCGGTGCACCAGGGGTCAAGAGAACCCCTGTCAGCGGTTGCTTCCATGTGCTTGGCAGTGGAACTCAAGGTACTGCTGGCGAGAAACCCAGTAACCCTCTCTGCAGGGTAGGGTTGTCTGCTGGAAGCTCTACAAGACTTCCCACAGGTGGGGAAGGCAGCCTTCTTCCTTCACTTGCTAGCTCTGGAAGAAGAAAGGGAGGAGGTGACAGCACTTGATGATGAAGATGAAGACGAAGACGACGATACGACTTCCTTTCTTCTCCTCTTTTTCTTCTTGCTGAGAATGGCTTTAGACAGCAGAGTGTGGAGGAGGATGTTACCAAGTGATGAAGTTGATGACAACACCTGGGGAGCACATTACCGAAGGACTGTGTGGCAATACTACAGCCATAGTGGTCATTGTCTGTTGGGAGACCTAGGGCAGGCCACAATTCCTTAAGTCCCACAGGCTCCACAGCACCTGCAACAAAGGCCATGTTATGGGAGACAGTCCCCCACACCCCCGCCCCCAAGGAGGTGCCATCCTTCCGAGGACAACCCCTCCTCCGAGCAAAGCAAAACTGCCAGAGAGGAATCGGGATGGTCATCTTTCTCCCTTCAGTGGCTCTCTCCTGACAAAGCATCAGGAGTTGGCAAAGGGAAAACCACTCACTTAGGAATGGTAACAACAGGCGGAAGTTTGGTTGAGGGCAAAAAGGAACCAGAGGGAGTCTTCAGTGTCACCAGCAGAGTATTGCAATCTAATGACACTGGAGAAACTTGCTTCTCTCTCTTCTTTTTTGCAGCAAACTTCACCCACTGCTCAGAAGGCCAAACTCTACACTCTGAACAAGTACTTGATTGATTATAGTCTTGCCTACAGCATGATGCCCGCAAAGTATGAGGATCGACCTCGACCGATGAGAGAACCTGATTACAAGGTTTGTCTATTCCCAGGGAACACCTTAGAGTTATCACTTTCCTCTCAGTAGCAAGCAATTGCAATTTAGGGGTTTGCATACTGTATCATTTCATAAAATATACAAGCAAGCTAACAGGAAAACAATAAGCATGAAAGTAAACCAGCAATCAGACAGAGAGCGCAGTAGACATCTTCACTCGATGGCAAAGTGGAGTGCAGACCAATGAGTGGGCAGGGCTTCCCTCTACTGTCAATAGTTAACGACCTTGTCAGAAAATTAGACGTCTATTCCAGGTCGTTTCCAAGTTAAATCCTTTGTAAAGAATGAAGGTTTGCATTTATGTAGGAACATGTTAAGTTTTGTAAAGTATTGTTTGAAATCACTATTATAGGCTAATGTCAACAAACTAAGTCATGATTGGGGAAGTAGTAGTTGTAGTAGTAGTGGCTTTTTCCAGACAATGCTTGCTCACAAGCTAAATTAGGTAAAGGCAGCACATGGAGAATTTCTGTATGGGGATGTACTTCTACAGCTAACGTTAATATACACAATATATTGTATCATACTCATGAAAATTTCAGTACTAAAACTGTGAAGTCTAGGATGAATCTTGGAATCAAATTTACCCTAAAGAGATTAAAAGATTCCACATGAAATGAGAGGATGTTCTAGCACAAGACAGCCATGGACAATAACAGTATTTGAGTTATCTAATTAGTGTATAGATCAAGCAATATTTAAATGGATTTGGTATGATTTGGTGGGGATAGACACTGAGCTCAAACATAAACCCTGCTAAATCCAGTAACTCAAAATGCATGGTGAAAAGTAATAAAATGATAAGTCCTTAGACTGAAATCAGTGTATAGTCTGCAAAATTAGCTTCAAATGCCAATCCAAAACAAAAAGGAAAAAACTTACTAAACCCATACTGGCTTTGTCATCAAAACAAAAAAGATTTGTTCACTGGAGAGCATAATCATGATGATTACGGCAAAATAGCAAATATTTACCAGTTTATCTTGGCAATCAAAGGTGTTCATGTACTACTGAAACCTGCCAGACTACATGAAGTGTGAGACATACTATATGATAAACATACTTGACAAAATAGTATCAGAAGAACCACTGTACAGACAAAATATGGAGAGACAGGCTTTGCCTGTGGAGGATGGCCTCTGTCAGGGATCACCTCTGAGTCCATTCTTGTTCCTTGCTGTTGCAGACACTTTGGCATCAGAAGTAAGGAACAACGAAGAACTGTTGGAACTGATGTTTGCCGATGATTTAGGCATTATAGCAGACACAGAAGAAGAACTGCAAGAAAGGTTTTTAGCATGGAAAGGAACCCTAGAAAAGAAAGGATTGAAAGTGAACATTGGAAAGATGGAGTTAATGATTAATGGTAAAAAGGACATGAAGAATTAAACATTCAAGTGGAAGATAGTACAGTGCTAAAACAGAGCAAATGGGTTTAACTACTTGGGATCAATAATAGTAAGGGAGGGAGGTACTGAGAAAGCAGTGAGACAGCGAGTGAAAGAAGTTAAGTTAAGTATACCTTAGTTTTACCAGACCACTGAGCTGATTAACAGCTCTCCTAGGGCTGGCCCGAAGGATTAGACTTATTTTACGTGGCTAAGAACCAATTGGTTACTTAGCAACGGGACCTACAGCTTATTGTGGAATCCGAACCACATTATAGCGAGAAATGAATTTCTATCACCAGAAATACATTCCTCTAACTCTTCATAAGCCGGCCGGGGGATTGAACTCCAGCCCAACGAGTGACGGTCTGAAGCTCAACCAACTCAGTCAACAAAGGGCTAGAGAGTGAAAGAACCATGGCAAAAATGGAGAGAAGTAACTGGAGTTGTTTTAGACAAGAAAATGCCATTAATAAGGGTTAAGGATCAAAATGAAGATTTATAAGACAGTTATCAGGCCCAGAAACTTGGGCACTTCAGAGGAAAAAGGAGGGACTGTTGGAAAGAACCGAGATGAGGATGGTGAAATGGATTGCTGGTATATCACTACTGGAAAGGAGGGAGAGTCAAGATGTAAGAAGAATGTGTGGTGTATGTAATGTAAAGGAGAAGTCTAGGGAAGTTCGTCTGAGATACTATGGCCATGTAATAAGAAGAAAGGAGGTGGAACCAATCAAGAGAGCTGAGAACATGCCAGTGATGGGGAGGAGGAGTGTGGGGCGTCAGCAGATCAGATGGATGGATGTGGTGAGGAGGGATATGGGTGAGGTGGGACTGGGGGAGGAAGTTGCAAGGAATAGAAATAAATGGAGAAAGTTGACTTGAGCGGCCAACCCTGCTATACAGTGGGACTGATAAGGTCGAAAGAGGAAGAAGACGACTCACGGATCCTTAAACAAAATTTTCATGTTCCTGTTTCGTTGTCATTTTGAATATTTAAGGCACCAAATGTTGTGATCGACCACGTTGTTGCTAACCGCCAGTTGAGGCGCAGAGCGTTTAGCCTCAGGAGAGAGAGAGAGAGAGAGAGAGAGAGAGAGAGAGAGAATACTACACAAAGCGGGACCATAGACCCATTTACAGTGCAGAATGCGTTTAGCCATGAGAGAGAGAGAGAGAGAGAGAGAGAGAGAGAGAGAGAGAGATGCTATACAAGGCAGGATCGTAGATCTTTACAGTGGTCTAATACCGTCACTTCATCATGGCAAATATGATCGTGCATTTCATCATTACCACAATAAAATGATCAGCGCAGCAATATGAACGCATGATTTATCAGTTTATTCAACGAGGAGGTTGTTCTGTGTAAGACTTTCTTAGTCGTTTGTTCAGTCTTCCGTGTAGGGAGGGTTTTGATACGGGTTTTAGTATTTTTTTTATTGTTAGTGGCTCGCTGTGCTCTTTGAAATATTGTTTCCACTTAGTCGTTTGTTCAGTCATTATGAGAGAGCACGTGTAGGGAGGGATGTTGAGCGAATGATACGATGACATAGCAAGGATGTTTCGATCAAGATCCAAAGAAAAGGGAGGTCAACTCACGCACAGGTAAACTGGGGGTGGGCCAGGCGGGTGAATAATTTGTGACGTCAGAACAGGCCCTTGGTTCAGCGGGTAGCCTTTCCCGAGACAAACTTCTTATTTTTTAGAGCAAAATGTAAACGCAGTTAGGAGGTATATACATAACTGGCACAGAAAAGGCAGATGTAAGTTATGTTATCTATTGATCAATAAGAAAAATTCATACAATATGATAAAAAACTGTTTATTGCTACATTTATACGACATTCCATAGAAATATATAATTTTTATATGCAAATACCCAAGTGAGACAGATTAAAATTCCCATCAATATATAAGCAAGTGAACCATAAACGTAATAGGTATACATGTCTGTATATACATATATATATACATATATATGTATATATATATATATATATATATATATATATATATATATATATATATATATATATATATATATGTATGTATATATGTATATATATATGTGTGTGTGTGTGTACACACACACACATCACACACACAAACACACACACACACACACATATATATATATATATATATATATATATATATATATATATATATATATATATATATATATATATATATATATATATATGACAACAGATTTTGTTTCATAACTACCCATTAAATAGTTCAAGTACACACGTGCATACTTAACAAACTATATTTACATTTCATTAATTCCCACATGGTTCACATTTGCATTTAAATATACAATTTTCGCAGCTTCTTTGCCATTTTCCTGGAGGAGGTAATTTCTCTGTTCAAAATGCGTAGTCTGAAAAAAGTGCGTCAATGAACAAAATAAGTTATTACATTATTCAACAGAGGAGTGTGCCCAATATAAATAGATAGCTTTTTGGTAGCACCACTGCCGGTTTTTAGTCCTTTTTCGCCATAATAACATTTGAACAAATTTTCCATGGTTTTAATTGTTCCGCAAATGTGTTTGATGTTTTTTACTTTCCCTCTTTTCTGTTTATTGCACTTATCCATGTGTTTTCTCCTATTGGCGAATACGTGTCAAGGAACCCATATTCAGAAGGTTT
>NC_089761.1:68935664-68990664 GCF_040412425.1 Macrobrachium rosenbergii
AAAATATGTAATCATACACCATATTTTGAATAATTTTATTTTGTATTTTGATAGATGGATTTCATTTGAGTTTGTAGCATTCACTGAGATTTTCTAGCATACGTCATGAAAGGTGTGTGAAAGTAATCATAAAAATCTTAATGTGTGTAATAATAAGAACTACAAATCATCCTAACTTCTCGAATTCTTCACACAAGCTTATCTAAAAGGTGTGAAGAATTCGAGATGTTCAGAGGGTATTGTGATTCTCACAATCACATACATTAAAAGTGACCCGTAGATTCTGTCTATAGGTTAACGTTTGTTTTGGCTATCGTCGTCAGTGATCTTTGTTGTGTCATCAGAAAATATTTAAACAATTATTCCTTCAATCAATTCATCGAAATTGTTTTACCATGTCTGAGGTACTGCTGACGTTCGCTTTTGAAAGTTGTTATTAAATTACGTTACTGTATCCGGTAATGGTAACTGGCCATTTGAAAGTTCAGTTAGTTCACTTTGATGTTTATAAATCTGATTACAGGTAATTCGGAAGTGAGATTTCAGTTGGTTTTACATGTTGCACATACTAATTATTTGTCTTCTCCTAACACCAGAGTGAATCATTTTAGCGCCCATGTTGATTTTTGTGTGTTTTTTTTCTCTCTCTCTCTCTCTCTCTCTCTCTCTCTCTCTCTCTCTCTCTCTCTCTCATATAACGCAACCACCAGAAATAGTATTATTACAGTACAAATGCGAGTGTGTATTGCCACAAAAATTATCTGCTCTCGTAGTACTAAGAATCGGAAAGCTCAGACCCAAGAATGTCTCCACATTGCATCATCGCTATCCCAGATTTATTCGCAGAGGGTCGCGCAAAGCCTCACTGGTGTAAACTATTTCATTTGGTTTACCCCATGTAACAGGGTCCCGGATCTTGGTGGGAAGCCTGTTTAGATGTTTAAGAAACTAGCCTTGAAATACTGGTAGGCAGTGGAAATTACAATCACTTGTGGTAGCACACGGTTATGTACCAGGTTTGTTGATGAACGAAATTTTGGCGCCAGGCTTGGCACTGACGCCACTCACTGAACTGATGCCAATGTGAGTACAGGATTTGGTAAAAGCTTTGCACTGTAAAATGGTGGAGTTACTTGTCATTTTGGCATCATGTTAGGTCGATCTGCAGTACATAGGTTTTCTTGAGACCTTAAACTTTTTAAAACTTTTGTTTTTTTTACATTTATTTCCTTAATAAGGATTAGCATTGGTATAAGTGAAATAGGATACTATCAACAAACTTCTTGTACATGCTGTATCGCGGCATTTCCGGAGTTTCCCGCGCTTCCTGGGTCTTCCCGCCAAAATTCTTGCCAGAATGAACTTGGCTGTACGTTGTTAAGTGCTACATTGTGATTGGTGAGCTTTGCGATTGTAACCAATCACGGAACTGTATGTGTACTTTCAGCTTGTCGTTTTGATGCTTACTTCGTTTTTATTCTCTTCCACCCCAACATCCCATCTCCATGTGGCCCATCTATCTCTCTCTCTCTCTCTCTCTCTCTCTCTCTCTCTCTCTCTCTCTCTCTCTCTCTCCGACCTTGGTAAGATAAACGCAACCACATGTACTGGGCACTCACCCTTCGATGGCTCCAGATACATCTTACCACACACGTTATTAAACCAAGAACAGTGAACGCTTGTTATCGATTAACAGGGAGAATTCAACATTTATCTTGTCGCTTATAAATAAAATGTTCAATACGTTTAATGTCTCATTGTTTGAACACTTGCTACAAACGCTAATTATGCAGCTGCCAAGTGCAAAGCTAGCAATGCATCTGTAAACTTGAACGTCAGAAGAGAGAGGGAGTTACAGGCTGGCACGCCTTGGTAATTGGTAGCGGTGATCTAGAAATCATTTGCCATTCACAAAAATAACTACCCTGAAGTCGATTAGAACTGGACACTGCATAAATGCGTTCTACCTTATGAATACTGTGCTCCGATTCATCTTGGTAATCGTTTTTACTTTCAACTGAATTTATTTCCGAACGACTTTCGCTTTTTAAACAACTATGGCAGACCCGTCCTCGGAAAGGCTACGAAGCCAAACGGCACCTGGTGGCAACTCGAAGGCTGCTGCCCTCACCTCAACTCTGCTTGTAGGTGGTGATTGGTGTGCATAAGTTTCTTCGCCTTTCTTCTTTCGCCGGTCTTTCGTTTACAGCTCGGCGTTCCCTCCTTTTCTAACAATTTTCTCGTGTGTGCCCGTTTTTCCATGGATATTATATTATGGTTTAGTTATTTTTAATTAGATATGTGTGGAAAATTTCTTCCCTTTGTGTTGATCGTGATTAAACTGAATATAACTGATAGTTTCAAAACCTAGTTAAATATTTGTAATAAATCGTACGAGGGGAGTTACAGCATGAATGTAATTACATTAATAGTAAAGGTCGAAAGAATGGACAGGATTTTTTCTTTTTGTCTTACATCAGTTTTTTTTAACCTTAACAAATATTTAGTTCACATATTCCAGTGCAATGTAAATATTTTCAGCTAATAAAGAAAACTTAACAATAATTGAAATTCATGAGAGTTACTGCAGTAAATTTCATGTCTTCTAAAACCCGTTTCTATAGTGCTTTTGTGTAGTTTCTTGAAATTACAGATGACCTGGTGGTCCATGAGCTGGATGCAAGGAGTCGTGCTAGGGAGCAAGAACCTCACCTTCGTACAGGAAGCTCCCGCAGCAACTCAGCTTCCAGTCACGAAGGAGAGCAGGAGCATTGCCATCACACACAGGGCTTTCAGAGGAAATTATATCCCTACATATCACATTTAATTTATTTTTCCTGTTTAGGTCCCTGCTTGCATTCCCAGAGAGCAAAATAAATAGCCCGCCCTTCATTGGCTTTTGCCCTGGCAGTCACTTCTCAGGTGATATAGATACTCTTTGGCATTTTCTTCCAAAGCAGGCCTGTCTCCTCTCAACTGGACACTTGTTGGCAAACTAAACCTTCAGCCTTTACAAAGTGCTTGAACCCTTTAACATACTTCTTGTCAGCATCAGCATCTTTGTTACAACTGGCAGCCTTCCCATGCCTCACCACACTCTGTGTTACATTTCTTATTGAGTTCCTCAATAACCCATGGCTAGCTGTGAACTCTTGAGTGTTATGTGTATTAGCACCCATTCTACTAGTGGCTTTCAACAAATTAGCATGTAATTGCCTTGCCTTTTCACATAAGATGGCCTCAGAAACACTATCACTGACTAACTGTTTTTTTTTATTTACCCAAATTAACAATAATTTTTTAATCTCTTCAGTTATCTCAGACATTTGTTTCATAAGATATTTTGCTCCCTTAGCAATGTCAGAGTCTTTGATGGCCTTTTCACACAGTAGAAATTGTTTGTTTGCTTGTCATCCCAGCCTTCTTCACCAGATCAAGCACTTGGACACCACTTTCATGTTTTCTACTACTTTCTCTTTAATCTCTATTTATTTTCTCTCTCAATTTGCCTTGGTGTCATCTCTAGACGTCTTAGGAACCATGAGTTATGTACTTAATTAAGAAACTGCATACACACACAGACAATGTTTAGCCAAGATGTGTAGAGAGCAAAAGACATGTGTAGACTGAACTGCACACACATGTGCTTAATCCCATAAATGCTGTAGTCAGTCAACTTTGTCCATCCATAAACTAAGCAGAATTTTTCTCAGACAGACTTCCATTAGCCAAGGTATATATATATATATATATATATATATATATATATATATATATATATATATATATATATATATATATATATATATATATATATATATATATATATATATACATATACATACAGTACATACATATAAATACACACACACACACACAGACATATATATATATATATATATATATATATATATATATATATATATATATATATATATATATATATATATATGTGTGTGTGTGTGTGTGTGTGTGTGTGTGTGTGTTAAATATTACCTGTTCGACCCCTCTTCCTTGCTTTAATCGAATACCAGAAATTGTCTTTGTTAAAGTAAGAGGGCATACAATGTAGGAAGAAGCAAGCGGGCAGGAGTTGTTTTGAACAGATCCCGACCGTCAAAGGGGTGAGAACTTTAGTTCAGAGGGATATAAGAAGGGATCTGTTTTACTAGGACAAACCTTAGATATACTGTACATTAAATTCAATTTTCTATGACCTTTGTACTGGTGGGCCTTTGTCATTTTCCAGATGATGCCTATGTCCAAGCCAATCCAAGTTGGCTTATGGGAGGAGCTGAGACCAGTCTCGACCCAAGCTACCCCATGCTCCAAAAAGAGATTCTCAGAGTAGAGCCCGTCGAGGTAAGACGTATTTCCGGGCAGTCCACTTAAGCCCTTTGTCTCTGTCCTTTAAACATGGGGGAAAAGATTGCTATTTCAATGGACCAAGGGCTTTTGATGCAACTGATCACGGCATTATCTCTCCCAGCGGTAAGTAGGATTTTGAAAATTACTCCCAGTTCTCTTTCCCTTAGACTGCAACTCTCAATTTTCGTGTTTCAATTTTTTCCTCTCTTAAATAGTCGTTGACTAAAAATCCTAGTAAAACACATTCCATTTATGAAGTTATCTATCAAGTACAATTATTGTTGTCTAGTGAAGTCACATAATCTATCCTCCATGGTGTTAATCGTATTATTTTTGAACTAAGAATCATCACCTTGTGATTAGTGATGACAAGTGAGAGTTCTGTAATATAAGATTGCTATCTGGATACATATTTTTCCAGAATTACGTTCGCCTTGTGCCTGCTCAACATCCTCTTCTGGGAGAGGAATCTGCATCCTTAGTATCAAGAAGCCTTAATTCGACCTTGCAGTAAATTCCTGATACAGTGGCTGAGAAGCAGAGTAACCTGTTACGTTCATTCTATGTAGCATTGAAGTTTGTCCGAAGTCGGATTCATACTCCGAGCTGCTGTTAACTTTGGCTGAACCTAGTGTTCCAGTAAGTTTGCTGAATTCACTCATGTGGTTATGGAAAAACCTCTATTCTTTGTTAACGAGTGTTAACTGAAGATTTGATCTATTCACTATCTGTCCTTTAGAGTTAAATATAGCCTTAATTGACAGAATTATGTGGATCTTAGACTCTTAGGTAGAGCAAGGCAATATAAATCAAAGTAAGTATAATTCAACTCATCAGCTGAACTACCCACATAACAATATATATATATATATATATATATATATATATATATATATATATATATATATATATATATATATATATATATATGTTTTTCCTGGCAATCTAGTTTGAAATATTCTCTGTGAGACAGGTAGCAACAATTTCAGATAATTTAGCCTTGTGATTTTGGCTTCGTGGGTCCAGGGAAACATAAAACAAGAAAAGAAAAGGGGGAATTTCATATGAGCGTAAGGCTCTTACTACTGAAGGAAAATATTACGTAAACACGTGGGCAAACTTACAGGAGTGTATTTACATAAATAACATTAGTATGGGAAAGAGGAATGCAAGTAAATTATTGATCCTGAAGGGGATTCCTACGGGATGAATGAAACTGAGGGGATTCCAGACTGTCCAAGAAGATTCCATGATAGAGGGTCCCTCTGAAATGAGAGATATGCAAATTATACGCCAGTGAGGAAAACAGACAAAAAGAATAATGAATTTGAAGCTGCACTGAGGGTGCCAAGGGTCTTCGATGAATTAATAATGGCTTAGCACTGCCGACACTCGAGGAGCATGGACATTTGACAAGAG
Organism: Macrobrachium rosenbergii; assembly: GCF_040412425.1. NCBI lineage: Eukaryota > Metazoa > Arthropoda > Malacostraca > Decapoda > Palaemonidae > Macrobrachium > Macrobrachium rosenbergii. Next base: position 68,941,452 of record NC_089761.1, read on the forward strand.
ATTCGGTGATTACTGGCACTCAAATTAAGTAAATGTTACGAGGAAAAGCGTGACTGAATGGATGTCTTTACAGAGCACTTTACCGTAAAGCAGATTTGGTTCCAGGGCAGAAAGCAGTCCGTGGGTGACTTGCGATTTCCAAGTGCGAGTGCGATCTTCCATGTGGTAGGATGCAGGGGCTTCAACGTAAAGGGCAAGACGATGGGAACCTCATGAAACGCCAAGCAAATGGAGTGGGTCATCAGTAAGGCCAGCATCAAAGGGAACACGTGGTTGGCGGTTAGAGTGCACGGAGGAAAAGTATACTTTGAAAGGCCACGTGGTTAGGAGCTAAGGGCATCATTGGGCCAGGGCATGGCGGTGATTGTGGTGTCGTCCTTACACCCCCCTCGTCCAGCGCGCGTCTGAGAGCGAGCTTTGGTCTGTTTGTTGCTTTTATCTCCTCCTATGGGGCAGGGGGCACGTCCAGCACATAGGGAGTTGAGTCATGTTTAGCTGATGCCCACAGAGGGGGCGGTTGTTTACCTGTAAAAGACAGCCAGACAGATTCACTTTTGCCTCAAAAATCAGAAATGATCTACTTAAAGGGAGTGGCCAACAATTGGTTTTAATCCCTTGTATTCTGACCGTGCAAAATATCGATCTGCAGACAAGAAGCAAAAGAAAAGGGAGCAACTTTCTAGCGAATTCTTGCTACTCTCAATAGCTCCCCACACAAGATGATGTACACACCTTCATTCGGGTGTGAACATCGAAATACGCAAGAATGCGTGGAAAATTCTTTACTTTACTCTACATTCTGCCTTGCAATGGACTTTACTACTAAGGCATTTATAAAACTCTGTCACTACTGTTGATACCATACTGGAACAAATTACATTAACAGGACATAAGGAAATTTTCAACACTTGCAAAGAGTAATTACTTTGGATTTGGTTACACATTGATAACTTTATAAAGTGACACAAACAATATGAATCAATTAGTATTATAAGACCATGGTATGTTAGGCTTGTGGCAAACAAATGAAGAAAAGAGGTTAATGTTCAAGAATTAGAATACATGGTTATTTAGATATTAAATTCGGTTAGATATCCCCTAGGTTCTAGGACAAAACAGAGTTCTTAGAAGGGAAGGGAAGGGTTCTTAGAAGGAAAAGGGGGAAAAAAAAAAAACAATAATAATAATAATACTATCAAAAGGAAAATTTAACTGGATGTTACAAAATGAAAACGTGACCGCAACTGAAGGGCGGGAGACATCTCTCGGAGCTTACGAAAGGAGCATTTAAAATCACAAGGGCAAGAGTTTATGACTCGCGATTCATTAAAAGGAAAGATAAATCACCCGAAGGGCGCGACTCCTTCAGGGAGAGCTGACACGCATGCCCGGTGCCAAGGTAGGGGTGCAAGGGCATGCCACTTCTCACTCTGTTATTCTCAATGATTTATGCATTTTGCGGGGAATGGTATCCCGTACTTAATTGCCTCTTGTGGGGATAATTTAAAAAAAGGATTAAATAGGAAATGATAAGGGATAGAAGTTCCTGAGGAACGGAAGAAGATACTGGAGGGCCTGACATCCCCTTCTGGATTAGAGGTGCCAAGACCTTCGAAAAATGAAATGGTGGCACAGGTGCCAGGGGAGCTCAAGAGCTCTTTGTAAACTACCTGGAAATTCCCATGCCCATGGTAATTTTGCCTCGAACCTTTCTTAATGGGACAGTCGTCCTCGGCCGGGGAAGCAGAGGGCCAAAGACCGGAGGGCGGCACAGAGTGCCACCTGGGCCTGCTGCTGCGACAGCTGACGCAGGAGGTTTCCATGCTGGTTCTACCATGATCCATTGCAGCTCTTGTAGTTCATCGGCCAAGTGAGATATGGCAGAATCCTGACTTGCAATTGCATCGGCGATGGGCTGAGGCAGAGAGGAGGCGGTCGGGGGTGGCGTGAGTGGCTCGCAGGTATCAATGACCAGCTCAGGCACGGGTTGCGAGACCGCACCTTTAGGCGAACTTCCACTGTGGTCGAGAGGAACCGTCTCTCTTGCTGGCGCTGGTAGTGTTACCAGGCCAGGGGAAGAGAGGGGTCCTGAGTTGGATCCCTTGAATGGAGATCGGGGTAGTGCTCTGGCATTGGCACTAAGGAAGAGTCAGGCACTATCAGAGGTTTCTTGTGCTCGTCGGTTCGGACGGACAAAGCTTGGCACTGCTCGGTGCATGCAAGTGGCACCGGCAGGAATTTGGCATCTCCGGGAGGGAGATCTGACTGGGGCCCTGGCACTGAGGCAGGGCCGGGCACTGGAATTGGATCGGGAGCCGATCGAGGGTGCCACTGTACATTGTACTCAGGTGGCACTGGTAGGGACTGCACGTCCTCCTGGTATCCAGGGGGTGCCAGTCTTGACCGAGGGAGAAACGGGGGAGGATTACTCGCACCCGAGGGATGATTTGGGGAATGTGGACCCCTAGATTGTCGTGATTTCTGTGGGGACTGAAAGTCCTGTCCCAGGATGACGTCATAGCCTCCGGGAGATGGCTTGCTACTGCAAGATTGCAAATTTTTGATTGTTGAGGTCTTGTGACTCTCAATTGGACCATAGGGAGTATCATTTTAAACTGATTTACTCCCTCTGTCCCTCCGGATGAGGGAAATTTGCACGCTCGAGTCATCAAATGCCGTGACTCGGTGCACGGGGTGGCTGCCTCGTGGAGGGGTCACATATACAGGCCCTTCGGCGGGAGGGCCTAATGACTTGGGATTTGTGACGGCCAAGGCGACGGTGGGAGTGTTTGATTTATTATTGTTCGGGCATTTCACCCATGTGGGAGAATGGCCATAAACCTTGCACGCCGTGCAAAAGGTCTGGCTGAAGTCTTTCCACGCTGCCCCTGTGGAGGGCGCAGGCGAGTTATTGGGCGGTTTTCCTGGAGATAGAGGCACTGGTTTCTTGCTCCAGCACTGTTCGGAAGAATGCCCCATTTTCTTGCAATAATGGCAAGTTAGGGGCTTGCCTGAGTTCCCATTCTTGTGGGAATTTGATCCTCCGAGGAGGGACGGGGATTTATCTTTCGCCCCATGGATCCTTCTTGAGGGTGGTGAGTCCCACATGTCTGCTATCCGGCAACACTCCATGAGGGTTGCTGGGGCTTTTTCCACTACATGAGTGGCGAGGGCAGGAGGGGCGTAACGCAGGAAATGCTCGAACTTAAATTTTTCGAGTACCTCAGCCGCGCTAGTGGCTCCTTCAGACTCGAGCCATTTTGCTAATGCCCAGCTCCAAATGGTACGTCCAATCAGACCAAGTCTGGCCTGCTTCTCTTAGCTGCTCTCTCCAACATCTCCTCCACTGCTTGGGGGTAATCTCGTACGCCTTTGTAACTGCTTGGCGTACAGCTTCCCAGTTTCCCCTATCTTCTGCCGAAAGGACGTGGTAGACAACGAGTGCCTTTCCACCCAGGAATTTAGTGAGAACAAGCCATACTTTCAAGCCATACTTCAGGCTCGGACTCTGTCCTTTTTGGCATGAACGAGTGAGCTTGGCTGAGGGCACTCATTCCCTCCGCAGGAGAGGGGGTGGCATTCTGTCGTTCTAACATCTAGAGCTCATGGGCGCGCTGTCGCTCTTAATCTTCCCATTCTCTCTCCTCTCTTCTCTCTTGGGCAATTCTTTCTCTCTCTCTCTCTCTCCCTGCCGTTCTTTCCCTCTCTCCGCCTGTTCTGTCTCCTCTCGTTTCTCTTGGGCAATTCTTTCTCTCTCTCTCTCTCCTGCTATTCTTTCTCTCTCTCCGCCTTGGCATCATCCACTCGCTCTTGAACCCAGTCTCTCAGATCTTGCCCCGATAGTCCCATGTCCTTTCCAGCTGACATGTAGAATTTGAAGTCCTCGTTTTGTTGGGCTCTGGTATTAGCCATCCTGAAGTAATGGTTATACAGACTGGACTTTCTAATCAATCTAATACGTCTGAAAAGACTCAATTGCAGGAATCTGAAACACTCAATTGTTCAGACTGCAGGAGAATGGATCTGTCTGAATAAGACAGCTGATCAATAAGTCTGAGGAGACTTTGTTAAAATTTAATATGTCTCGGAAGACGTAACTGGATTTTATGTCACGCTCGGACTTGGCCGGCTGTAGCATGAAATTAAGGAGTTGTTCCAACGAACTAGAATGATCAGTCCCATAAAGGCTTTAGATGTGTGTGAAATACACTAATATAATGTCTCAAAAGGACTTAATGTTTGGTTTCCCGCAGGAGTTAGAAATTCTCGCCTCTCGCAACATAGAATTTTAGTAGGAGTCTCTGAGGACTTGGAATTTGGTTGAAGAATTCTCGCCATGTGCGATGTAGAATTTTATTTGGTTTGCCCGTAGGACTTGGAAATACGATTCATCCCTTAGGACTTAGAAATTACTAACAGGAAAACCATAAAAAAAATATTCGCTGAGAATGAATGGAAAAGGTTACATGCGCGGGCAAGGGAGGGATGGTGAAAAGATCGTCTGCCTTTCACTGAAGTTATTTTTAGATTCTGTGTGAATGAACCCGTCTATTTATAGACCGTCTGGGACTCCGGGGAATTTCCCAGTCGTCTGAGAGGATAACAGTAAAAATGACCTAGTAATTTCCCCTATAAGCGAAGTTTAAATTTCGCATCCCTAACACCTAGTTCGAGTTTTAACTACACTGAGAGAATTTCAGCAATGCAAGCTGACTTCGTTTTGTCCCATGTGGGAATTTATTCGCGCCTAAATAACAATTTGCTAATCCGAAATGAGAAGTAAAATTTATCACAGAGGAATTTCTTTTGCACTATTCCTCGAAGCAAAGAATGGTTAGCACTGGTTATTTCCTAACTACCTATCCTGAAAAGCATGCATTAAGGAATCTAATACGGCGGTTCTCTTCTCTCAGTGAATACATGAATACATGCATCCCTATTTCTAATTCCTAGGAACAGTCACAATTGTAAAAAAAATTTTGCTAAGATAAACACATTACTTACATGGAATTTCCGGATCTGTGTGCTGGTTTTACACAAAAGGTTCGTAATTGTCTCGTACCCAGCGTAGCTTTGCTAATTGCTTATTTGGCAGATGCAAACCCAAACAAAAGCAGAAAACAAATGGGGGGGATGCATCCGCTAAAACAAGAATCTCAGTCAAAAGGTCGCCATTTTTATGTTTTTCCTGGCAATCTAGTTTGAAATATTCTCTGTGAGACAGGTAGCAACAATTTCAGATAATTTAGCCTTGTGATTCCGACTTCATGGGTCCAGGGAAACATAAAACAAGAGAAAAAAAGGGGGAATTTCATATGAGCGTAAGGCTCTTACTGCTGAAGGAAAATATTACGTAAACACGTGGGCAAACTTACAGGAGTGTATTTACATAAATAACATTAGTATGGGAAAGAGGAATGCAAGTAAATTATTGATCCTGAAGGGGATTCCTAGGGATGAATGAAACTGAGGGGATTCCAGACACAGTCCAAGAAGATTCCACGATAGGGGGTCCCTCTGAAATGAGAGATATGAAAATTATATACCAGTAAGGAAAACAGACAAAAAGAATAATGAATTCGAAGCTGCACTGAGGGTGCCAAGGGGCTTCAATGAATTAATAATGGTTTAGCACTGCCGACACTTGAGGAGCATGGACATTTGACTAGAGATTCGGTGATTACTGGCACTCAAATTAAGTAAATGTTACGAGGAAAAGCGTGACTGAATGGATGTCTTTACAGAGCACTTTACCGTAAGGCAGATTTGGTTCCAGGGCAGAAGGCGGTCCATGGGTGACTTGCGATTTCCAAGTGCGAGTGCAATCTTCCACGTGGTAGGATGCAGGGGCTTCAACGTAAAGGGCAAGACGATGGGAACCTCACGAAACCCCAAGCAAATGGAGTGGGTCATCGGTCAGGCCAGCATCAAAGGGAACACGTGGTTGGCGGTTAGAGTACACGGAGGAAAAGTATACTTTGAAAAGCCACGTGGTTAGGAGCTAAGGGTATCGTTGGGCCAGGGCATGGCGGTGATTGTGGTGTCATCCTTACACCCCCCTCGTCCAGCGCAGGTCTGAGAGCGAGCCTTGGTCTATTTGTCGCTTTTATCTCCTCCTATGGGACAGGGGGCACGTCCAGCACATAGGGAGTTGAGGCATGTTCAGCTGATGCCCGCAGGTGACGTTTGCCTGTAAAAGACAGCCAGACAGATTCACTTTTGCTTTGAAAATCAGAAATGATCTACTTAAAGAGAGTGGCCTACAATCGGTTTCAATCCCTTGTATTCTGACTGTGCAAAATATCGATCGGCAGACAAGAAGCAAAAGAAAAGGGAGCAATTTTCTAGTGAATTTTCTTAATAATATATATATATATATATATATATATATATATATATATATATATATATCTATATATATATATATATATATATATATATATATATATATATATATATATATATATATATATATATATATATATATATATATATATATATATATATATATATATATATATATATATATATATAAATATATATGTATATATATATATATATATATATATATATATATATATATATATATATATATATATATATATATATATATATATATATATATATATATATATATATATATATATATATATATATATATATATATATATATATATATATATATATATATATATATATATATATATATATATATATATATATATATATATATATATTTATATATATATAAATATTATATATATGTATAATATATATATATATATATATATATATATATATATATATATATACAGTATATATATATATATATACAGTATATATATATATATATATATATATATATATATATATATATATTTATATAACATTATCAATTAGTATGTAAGAATATAAATAAATAGCCTGTTCCATTATGAGCTAAATCTGAACACTAAAAATAAGTAGTAACAGAAGCCTTCTAACAGTAAAGATATTCCAGCATACAGTGATTCTGGTGTCAGTACATAGCATGAGGTCAGAACTCAAATTCAAACCAATACCATCTACCCTCATTACATGCAAAATTATTAACTTCCTTCAAAAGGCTAGGAAGGGCCAACATCCTTGACTTCATGATCTCTTGCTGAACTGGGCTACTACAGCTACTAATAAAAGGTGCCCACACTGACCTGAGAGGTTGGGTTTATCTCAGACAGCACCACAAGACTCCCACCAGGCACAAAAGTATCTCCTCCAGATCCTCACCAACAGTCTATGGGGAAGGAAACTGTACAGCTCTTGAATTCCTGGTCAGCAATTGACAGGTTCTGAGTTTTCACCACAAACTCGGGAACAAATGAGAACAAGAGAGGCTCTGAACCCTCTGAGTATTGAGCAAGGCATGATAGGCAACACAATTCACTAACAGGTTTTGCCAAGGCCAAAGCTAACGTTTACTGTTTACTGTGTGCATAATGTTTTAGCTACACATTCTTGGTAGGGACTTGGTGCTTGGGTGTAAGAAAGTCAGTTAAAGGAGAATATTAATTTCATGAAAAGCATATGGTATTTTTTTAATACTTTCCCAATAATATAGTGTGTTTTATTATTGCTCTAATTATGAATTGTGTACCCCAGTGCCCTTTAACACTCAGCTAATGATAACTACGAATTACGCCATTTGACAATGTGCTATATTACCAAAAATTAGAGGGAGTTGTCTCATTCACTGTGTCAAAATTCCATTTCAATCAAATAATTAGTTTGAAAGATATTTGAGAAAAACAATGACTTGCAGTCCCTGAATTAGATAGTAGCTGTGGTGAATCGGCTCTTCAACACTTAGAACTGTGATGAGTGCCCACCATTCAATAATGTTCCGACCTGTAAAGTATTGGTATTGCCTGTCATATTGGTAACTTGAAGCAAAACTATGTCAAGGGTCAGCCAGTGGATTATTTGGTTTTCCAACCAACGTAATTAAAGTGGGAATGATTGCATTTGTGCAATAGTTTCAAGTCCCAAAAATTAGGTTAGGCTCACACTTGTGTCTTTCTCATGATGCTGGTGTGAGAGAGGTGCGAAATAATGAGCAGGAAGACAAGTACTGCTGGTTCACTGATGAAGCACCCCGTTTATAAAGTGGCGTGCAGATGTCTGTGCATAACGCAGAGACCGAGGGTACAAAGATTTACAGGTGACCTAAGGTCAAACTATTTCTCTACAAAAAACAGGACAGGTACATATGTAAAGTCCCCACTCAACGGGTTCTCTATGATAAACATCCTGTTTTCTACAGTGCCTTCACAGCTGACCCAGGGTCACACATACACAGCCTTATTATCATTATTGTGATTTGTATATTTATTACCTGTTCATTTGTCCTTGTACATAGTATGTGTCAGAGTATTTTTTGTAAATTTTGTACTGGCGTCTGCATATACACTGACGTCCGCATGCCGCATTATAAGCAGGTCGCTTCATCAATAAACCAGCAGTACTTGTCTTCCTGCTCTTTCTTTAGCATCTCTCACAGTGGTGACCCCGGAGTGGTTCCCAGAGCCATTAACGGACCCAAACGGTGACTTAGTCTTGGCCCAATGAACCAACCCACGCCCCTTACGGACTAACTATGGCACTCTAACAAAGCGTTAGGGCGTTACCAACCCTCGTCGGCAAATCACAGACATCATTAGTGGAGCCACACGGCACGCTCCCAAGCATGTATTGACGCAAGTGTTCTCTCACACTCCAAGTGAGAGTGCGGAATGAGTATGGATGCAGACATCGCCTCCCACAGGGGACCTGAACTTCTGTGTCTGCTTTGTTGATGATATCCTAATTTTTTCCAGGTCCCACAAGGAACACCTTCGGCACATCCGGAAGGTCCTGCAGCGCCTGCAGGAGAGTGGCCTTGTTGTCAGGTTTGACAAGTGCACCTTCGGCGTCGATAGGGTGGAATTCCTGGGCCACGAGATATCCCCAGGAGGCGTCCGCCCAGTTGCAAAGAAAGTCGAGGCTGTCGTCAGGTTCCCCACCCCTACCTCCATAAAAGTCGTACAAGACTTCCTCGGGATGGTCATCTACTACAGGAGGTTCATCCCAGGGCTCGCCCACACCATGGCCCCCCTGACGGAGATCCTCAAGGGCCGTCCGAAGACCTTAGTGTGGGGCCCTGATCAGCAGCGGGCCATCTTTCTGACGAAGGCTGTCCTCGCCAAGGCAACAGCTTTGGCCCACCAAGACCCCAGCACCCCTCTCCAGCTAACAGCGGATTCCAGCAACCTGGAACAGGTCATCAACAGAGCCTCTCAGCCCATCGTTTTCTTCAGCAGGAAGCTCAGCCCCACAAGTCCCACTACAGCACCGTCGACAGGGAACTGTTTGCGGTGTACCAGGCGGTATGCCACTTCAAATTCCTCCTGGAGGGCACACCCTTCACAGTTTGGACAGACCACCAGCCGCTGGTCCACGCCTCCACAAAGCTGTGGGATGCATGGTCCTCCAGGCAGCAGCGGCACCTCGTGTCCATCGCGGATTTCACCTGCACCATCAAGTACCTCCCCGGCAGGAAGAACACCATCAGCCGACACCCTCTTGAAGATCAAAATCAACGCAGTGCAGCTCGGGATTGACTACAAGGACCTCGCCCAGGAACAAGCCGCCGACCCAGAGATTCCAGCTTACCACACCACCATCATGTCTCTGAAGTGGAAGGACATGCCCCTCGCCCCTGGGTGGCCAACACTACTGAGCAACGTAAGCACTGGCCACCCCCGCCCACTGGTGCCCAGCTCTCGTCGTCAGCTGGTCTTCGATGTCATCCACGGACTGCCCCACCCCTCCAGCAGGACGACGGAGGGGCTGCTGGCAGAGAAGTTTGTCTGGCATGGCGTACGGAAGGACACAATGACCTGGGCAAGGCAGTGCATACAGTGCCAGACCAGCACACCGAATCGGGGGTGGGCGACTTTCCCCAGCCGAGGGGACGTTTCGGGCACATCCACGTCGACAAAGTGGGTCCTCTTCCCCCATCAGGAGGAGCCAGATACCTTCTGACAGTCGTCGACCGCTACACCAGGTGGCCCGAAGTGACACCCGTGGAAGAAGCCACCTCCAGTGCGTGCGCGGAGGCCCTCCTCTCCAGCTGGATCAGCCGGTTTGGTGTCCCAGACCATAAATGACAGCCCTGGCATGCCTTTCTGGGGACCAAGCTGTGGACTGCACCTGGCCCGCAGCCTGAATGGTGGAGAGGTTCCGCAGGTCCCTGAAGGCGTCCCCATGGCTCATTGCACCTCCGACAACTGGAAGTACCAGCTGCCCTGGGTCCTCCTCAGGCTGAGGACCACCCCCAGAGCCAACAGCAACCCGTCTGCGGCGGAAAAGGTTTTCGGGGAGTCCCTCGTAGTCCCGGGGGAACTCATCACAGAGGACCGGGACAACTTAACAACGCAGAGGCTCTGCAACAGGGTTGGGAAGTTCACCCCCTGCCGGCGGACATATACCAACAGGACTTCCCCCTTCATGCCTCCCGGTCTATCCTCTGTCTCCCACGTCTTCGTCAGGAACGATGCCGTACGCCCATCCTTAACCAGGCCCTACAGGGGGCCTTTCCTCATACTAGAGAGAAACAATAAGGCATTCCAGGTGGCTGTCCACAGCAAGGACGGCTGGGTGTCGGTAGACCGCCTCAAGCCTGAATTCCAGGAGGAAGACGTCGGGGGCACCTCCCAAAGCCCCCCGCAAGAGGTGGTGCCCCCTCAGCCCACCCTGCCTGCATGAAAACCTCGTGGCCACCCCAGAAGGCCCCGGGTCCAGGCAGGAGAGCAACCCAACACTCCCATCTGCAGGGCACTGGAGAAGTCGAACACACCCCCCAGCTGGCATCAAGAAGGCACGGCCCCCTCCGCCGCCCCAGCAGATACCTGCTTTTATCAGATGGTGGGGGGGAAGTATTGTAAAGTCCCCGCTCAACGGGTTCTCTATGATAAACATCCCGTTTTCTACGGTGCCTTCACAGCTGACCCGAGGTCACACATACACAACCTTATTATCATTATTGTGATTTGTATATTTATTACCTGTTCATTTGCCCTTGTACATAGTACATGTGTCAGAGTATTTTTTGTGTCCAACCAGCTATTGTTAATCATCATATTTTTTATATGTACCTGTCCTGTTTGTGTAGAGAAATAGTTTGACCTCGGGTCACTTGTAAATTCTGTACTGGCGTTTGCGCATACGGCGACATCCGCACGCCGCTTTATAAGCAGGTCGCTTCATCAATAAATCAGCAGTACTTGTCTTCCTGCTCTTTCTTTAGCACCTCTCACACATACAGACAACCTAATGATTAACAATGTCTGGTTTGACATAAAAATACTCTGTTACATATACATAATGCATGGTCAATTGAACAGGCAATAAAATGTACAATTCATAATAATGATAATAATATTGTGTTCGTCCGACCCTAGGTCGAATGATAGGCACCACAGAAAACGGGATGTTCATTACAGAGAATGCATTGAGCAGGGACTTTACAATACTCCCCCCTCAAGACGTAGGTAACGTCTGATCAAAGCAGGTATCTGCTGGGGCGACGGAAGGGGCCCCGCTTTCTCGATGTCAACTGGAGGAGGTGGTCGCCTTCTCTGGCGCCCTCTGGAGTGGTGTGTTGGGGTGCCCTCCTGTCTGGTTTCGGGGTTTTCCGGGGACGCCCACGACGTTTTCCTGCGCATGGGGCAGGCCAGGGGGTTGCTATCTCCTTCGGGGGGCTTTGGGAACTGCCTCCAACGTCCTCCTCCAGGAATGCGGGCTTGAGGAGGTCTATCGATACCAAGTCTTCCCTTCCGTGGACGGCTACCTGGAATGCCTTTTTGTTCCTCTCGAGCACAAGGAAAGGTCCTCTGTAGGGCCTGGTTAAGGGTAGCCGCACGGCGTCGTCCCTGACAGAGACGTGGGTGGCGGAGGATAGACCAGGAGGCATGAAGGGGGATGTCCTGTCAGTGTATGTCCTCTGGCAGTGGGTGAACTTCCCAACCCTGTCGCTGAGCTTCTGCGTTGCTATGTCGTCCCTGTCCTCTGCGATAAGTCCCCACGGATCTACCGGGGTCCCCCCATAGACTTTTTCTGCTGAGGATGGGTCGCCGTTGGCTCTGGGGCGGTTCTCAACCCAAGGAGAACCCAGGGCAGCGGATACTTCCAAGTCTCAGAGGTGCAACAAGCCATGGGGGACGCCTTCAGGGACCTGTGGAACCTCTCCACCATTCCATTGGCTGCAGGGTTGTAGGCGGTGGTGCTGTGGTGAGTGGTCCCCAGCAGGCGTGCCAGGGTGGTCCACAGCTCGGACAGGAAGTGGGACCTCTGTCTGTAGTTATATGGTCTGGGACACCAAACCGGCTGATCCAGCTGAAGAGGGTTTCTGCACACGCGCTGGAGGTGGCTTCTTCCATGGGCGTAGCTTCAGGCCACCTGGTGGAGCGGTTGACGACTGTTAGAAGGTATCTCGCTCCTCCTGATGGGGGAAGCGGACCCACTACGTCGACGTGGATGTGCCTGAAACGTCTCCTCGGCTAGGGAAAATCGCCCACCCCATACTCTGCGTGCCGCCCTACTTTGCTGGTCTGACACTGCATGCACTGCCTTGCCAGGCCATTGAGTCCTTCTGTGTGCTGTGCCAGACGAACTTCTCCGTCAGTAGCCTGGCCGTCATCCTTCCGGAGGGGTGGGACAGTCCGTGGATGATGTCGAAGACCAGCCGACGACGGGAGGCGAGCACCAGTGGGCAGGGGCGGCCAGTGCTCACGTCACTCAGCAGTGTTGACCCTCCAGGGCCAAGGGGCACTTCCTCCCACTTCAGCGACGTGATGGCTGTGCCGTAGGCTGGGGTCACTGGGTCAGCGGCTTGTTCGCGGGCAAGGTCCTCGTAGTCAATCCCCAGCTGCGTGTTGATTTTGATCCTCGAGAGGGCATCGGCTACCGGGTTCTTCCTGCTGGGGAGGTACTTGATGGTGGAGGTGAACACTGCAATGGCCGCGAGGTGCCGCTGCTGCCTGGAGGACCATGCATCCCCCAGCTTCGTGAAGGAGTGGAACAGCAGTTGGTGGTCACTCCAAATCGCAAAGGACTTACCCTCCAGGAGGAGAGTTCCCTGTAGAAGGTGCTGTAGCGGGACTCTGTAGGGCTGAGTTTCCTGCTGAAGAAGGCCATGGGCTGAGGGGTCCCGTTGATGACTTATTCCAGGAAGGCTCCACAGGCAACGTTGCTGGCGTCCGTCGTCAGCTGGAGGGGAGCGCTGGGGTCCTGGTGAGCCAAAGATGTTGCCTTGGTGAGGGCGGCCTTCGTCAGGGAGAAGGCCTTCTGCTGGTTGGGGCCCCACACTAAGGTTTTTGGACGACCCTTGAGGACCTCCGTCAGGGGGGCCATGGTGTGCGCCATCCCCGGGATGAATCTTCTGTAGTAGTTGACCATTCCGAGGAATTCTTATACGGCCCTGATGGAGGTGGGGCGTGGAACCTCATGACAGCCTCGACCTTCAACAACATTGGGCCGACGCCCCCTGGGGATATCTCGTGGCCCATGAATTCCACCTTCTTGACGCTGAAGGTGCACTTGTCAAACCTGACGATGAGGCCACTCTCCTGCAGGCGCAGCAGAACTTCCGGATGTGCGGTAGGTGTTCCTTATGGGATCTGGAAAAAATTAGGATATCATCGCCGTAGCAGAAGCAGAAGTCCAGGTCCCCCAGGATGCTATCCATCAGCCTCTGAAAGGTCGCACCCGCGTTCCTCAGGCCGAAGGTGGAGAAGGTGAAGACGTAGGACCCAAAAGGCATGATGATGGCGGTTTTGGGGATGTCTTCTGGCGCTACTGGTACCTGAAAATATGATTTTAAGAGATCTAATTTTAAGGATAGTTTGGCCCCATGGAAGGAGGCCGTTAGGTCCTGCATGTTTGGTAGAGGGTAGTGGTCGGGTTCTGTAGTGAGGTAGTCGCCACAGGGCCTCCATCTGGTTTCTGCACCATGTGAAGGGGGGAGGCCCACAGGCTGGGAGCCTTTTTGCATATGCCCATATGTGTTAATGTTCTTTCTTTTTTTGTTGTATGTTTTTAGTTTCTCACTTCTTACCTTGATTTCCTCTAAGTGTGTCCTTCTGCATCGCTATCGCTGATGATGTACTATCTCTCTTAGATTAATTATTTTAAGTATTGATATCTCTCGGAAAGGCGTATAGAGACGAGATTGGTAATTTCTTCACTTTAATTAGTACTTAGTATTATAAGGATCAGTACAAAATTAACAAGTTACAGTGGCATAAAACAAAATCACTCTGGAGTAATTAACTTGACTCAGTCTATATGGGGAACATGGAAGCGAGGGGAGACGTACTCTCCCTTGAGGGACACAGTTCTGATCTGTTCTCTCCTGGCGTTCTCCAGCCTGTTGGACCCCTAGAATTCTTGTTATCTGCAATCTCCACCCACTTCTAGCCCTATTGGAAGGATTTATCAGCAAGGCCTTCCCTTCAATTAGTTCATTGGAAGGACTGTAGTGGGTGTGATTCAAATCTCTCCTTAGAGGACTTGATTGGAGGTGATCTTAGGAGGGTGTGTGAAAGACCCCTCCCTAGTATGTTTGATTGGAGGGTGTAGAAGTACATCACTTTGTCCAGCCCCCAATTTCCTGGAATTTCCATGAAAATGCCTCCTGTGAAGGCAGGGTTATTGAACCAGCTGCTGTAAGCTTTTTGGCTATACTGACTCATGATTTGGTTAACTTAATCACGAGACCACTATTTTCCACTTTTATGACTGTTTTTATGGTTTTAACGTGATATACTGCTTTTGAGTTCATGCAAAATCCTGCCTCGATCAGCGTATTGGAATCACGATAACAACAACAGCTTTTAGGCATTATCACTGTGTTCTCTGTCTCTCTTTTTTTATTCTTACGTCTCTCTCCTTCTCTCTCCTAACTTTTTCTCTTTTCTCTCTCTCTCTCTCTCTCTCTCTCTCTCTCTCTCTCTCTCTCTCTCTCTCTCTCTCTCTCTCTCTTCTTTTCTTTTTCTCTTTTCTACATTTCTCTCTCTCTCTCTCTTTTCTTTTCTATCTAATTTCCATATATATTCTACATCACAACATATGCTCCATCTCGGCAAAGGCCTTCTTGGCCTCCTGAAGGCGCTATGGGGGAAGTCTCCAGAACTTTGCGTGCATCGGGGGCCCCTTTGTTTTGATGTGATGATATATCCTGTGTTTGGCGGGGACCCCGGGCACCTGACGAAGCTCGGGTTTGAAGGCTTCTGGGAATTCTTTCAGGAGGGAACCATACTGGAGGGGTGCAATCAAACAGATTGTGGGCTCCCTGGGGCTCGGCAACAAGGGCAGGGACTGGCAGGACTCGGTGTCCAGCAGGCATTTGCAACCGATGTCGACTGCCAGTCCGAAGTGGGCGAGGAAGTCCGCACCCAGGAGCGGGGTTCTAACATCCGTGACGATGAACTTCCACCTGTACCTCCGGCCAAGCATGGAGATCGACAGGAGCTTGGTGCTGTAAGAGAGGATGGGGGACCCGTTGGCAGCTGTCAGGGAGGCAACCAGGTCCGGCGAACGTCTGCAGTCCTCTCTGGAAGGCAGGAACACTGACCACATGGCTCCGATGTCAATCAACATCATCCTGCCGGAGATGGTGTCGCGGAGGTAGAAGCCTACTGGTGCGGGGCCCCTGGGTGTTTCAGTTGCTGCTGCCATGGTGGCCTGTGAGAGTGGCTGCCGCCTCCCCGTTTTTTGGAGGGAAGAAAAGGCAGGGGACTTCGTAATTCTGGGCAGCTTTCCCGAACCTTTGGTGGTAATAGCAAAGCCCTGGCCTCTCCCTCTTCTGCTGGTGGGGTGGCTTCCTCTGGGCAACGACATTGATCCCCTTCGTGGTGGGGTCCTCCGGCTGGAGGCAGTTGATGGGGTATGCGGGTGTGGATGCCCACTTTGCCGCCTTCGTTGAGTCTGTCAGCTGCTGGGCCACCCTTATCAGGTCCTCAACCGGCAGGGTGTATGCCGTTGTGATCTGCCCACAGACCTCTGGTAGTAGCTGCCGCAGGAAGATCTCCCTCAACAGGCTGATCTCTTTGCGCCTACTGCTGCTGTCAGTCTTGGGGAGGAGGAGGAGGTCCTGGAGGGTATGCCACGTTTCCAAGAGGTTTCCCTCCTGCCTGGGGTTGAGGGAGAGGTCAAGGGCGCGGACAGCTCTCTCGGAGACTGGCAGGGAGCAGGTCTCAACGAGAGTGGCTTTTAACTCCTGGAAAGTGGCGGGGTTCGATTTCGTCATTAACCATAGGGAAATCTTCTTGTATATCTCCTCCAGGAGGGTGTTGATGGCGATGTCCGCCTTCAACACCTCGTCGGTTAGGCCTGCTACCCTGAATTGCCCCTCGACCCTGTAGAGCCTGGACGCTGGTTTTGATGGGTGAATGGCGGCAGCCTTATGCTGAGGGCCGCCCTTGGTTGGTCCGTCAGGGGGGTGCAGGTACCGTCGTGGAGGAGCGCGCAGGAGGGGGTTGCGCAAGGGAGACGTCTGCCTCCGAGAAGTTCGCTGTAATTTGTATGAGGTTGGGAATGTCTGTGTCCATGCTCATTCCACGCTCTCACTTGGAGTGTGAGGGAACACTCGTGTCAATACACGCTTGGGAGCCTGCCGTGTGGGTCCGCTAATGACGCCGGTGGCTTGCCGACGAGGGTCGGTAATGCCCGAACACTTTGTTAGAGCGCCGTAGTTAGTCTGTTAGGGATGTGGGATGGTTCATCGGGACAAGACTAAGTCGCCGTTTGGGTCCGTTAATGGCTTCCGGGTACCACACTGGGGGTCACCACTGTGAGAGAGGTGCGAAATAATGAGCAGGAAGACAAGTACTGCTGGTTTATTGATGAAGTGACCTGTTTATAAAGCGGCATGCAGACGTCTGCGTATAGCGCAGAGACCACAGGTACAAAGATTTACAGGTGACCTGAGGTCAAACTATTTCTCTACAAAAAAACAGGACAGGTACATACAGACAACCTAATGATTAACAATGTCTGGTTTGACATAAAAATACTCTGTTACATATACATAATGCATGGTCAATTGAACAGGCAATAAAATATACAATTCATAATAATGATAATAATAATATTGTGTTTGTCCGACCCTAGGTCGAATGTGAAGGCACCGCAGAAAACGGGATGTTCATTACAGAGAACGGGTTGAGCGGGGGCTTTACACTGGGAGTCATTTCCTACTGGTATCGCTGGTGAAAAAATTAACCTCATGAAAAGTCTATGATAATTTTCTAAGCAGGGTTTTTCTTTTTTCTATTACATGGGTAATGAGACTGATATCCTTAGTACCACTGGTCCTGCAAACCATATTTTGACAGAGGAAACAGTCTCCGCGCTAATATGGAAAACAGATCTAAACATGAAACCAGGTATATTGGGGACAATTATAGAGTATATGTGACCCCTTGTTGTCACATCAAGGTTGATTATTCCTCAAAGTCAGTGGAAGGAAAATAAAATGTACAAAAAACATTAGGTAGTAAAAGTAGGAAAGAAGTTAAAATTTTGCCTTGATTATTTGAACCTGCCTCATTTTACAAACATTTAACCATAGAATTAGATCAAAAGATAAATGATCTGAACACATTTGATGTCCATAGGAATATGGCAAAATTTATGGGTAGGGTATCAAAACTAACTGCTCAAGGTGAATGTAGTCTACTTCTCCACTGGATTGAAGTAAATATTATTATAGGCCTACAGGGATGTAAAGCAAAGTCTGTGCCTCATGCAACCATGAAATACTTGGATGGCAGTGTTTCCTGGCTTGCTGGAGTACTCAGAATATTTTGCCAAACGAACTGGCCAGCTCAGATGTTTTTTTAGGTGGAAAGACATAACAAGATAAAAACAGTACATTATTTTCAACTCAACTGGTTTTAACAGTTGATCTTTTAAAGCTCCCAAACTTTTTGTCAACAGGATGACTCTATCCCCCAATGTGACCATATATTCCTTTCTTTAGAAGATGGTACCACCACCAGATAGTTGGACATTTGATCCCCAGATGTTACAAAACAGTAAAAATGAGCCAGCTGTTGTACAAAAAAATACATGGGTTCCACTAATTATCATTTTACTGTGCAAACTGTTCAAGGGACACAATACAGGATCAAAATCATATATGAGATATACTATAGAGAAAAAAATTATAAACCCCAGAACCAAGGAATGTATTACATTTGGGCAAGCAAGACAAAAGGTTTTAGAAGAGTTTAACACTGAGGCAGTACACTACAGTCACTCTGTCTTCCCTTAAATAGGCTGGTTGCCCGAGGAATTTATTGCTCCCTCTGCCATTTTTCCTCATGGGTGACTTAGATAGCAGACATCCTTTATGGAAAAAAGAAACAACAAATCAGAAATGGAACTTATTTCCTTTGTTATATTTTTACCAAGTAAATTATTCATGAACTTTTGCTTTGTTTCAAAAGCAGAGTGACACTAGAGCTATATTTTCTCTTAATTCTGTCACTAAAGGTTTAGTTAAGTTTTTTACTTGGTTTCTTTGTATTATTGATGCTCCACCCATGAGTTGAGTGTATATATGGTTGCTGGAGTGTTAAGCAGCTTTACAGGTTGTTATATGGAGACTCATTTGTTTATTTTGGCCTTGGCGGGACCTTACAAAGATAGTGTGTGTTGCTGGCTCTGAATTACTGTAAAGGCTGACTCTTGTTCTTCTCTACACTGGTTGGGCAGATCTTCAAGCAGTTACTGGCGTTTTCCAGTGTGTTGGAGATCTTACGTTTTGTGCTTAGTTGATTACCTGGTTGGCTGTGATCCCAGGTCCCTCTCTCTGTCATCCAGCCACAGTGGATTCACCTCCAGGGATCCTTCTGTGTGTGTGGCATGCTTCCATTGTTGTTCTGAATGCCCGCCCCTAGTGCCTGCCTTGGTGGCTCACCTTGACTAACTTTTCCCTGTCCTGCTGAATCCAGTACCATGCTGCACTTAGCTTCATCATACTGCCTAATGGTTCTTGTTTTGCTGGTGAGGACTGACTCTCTAGTTAATTGAATTTTTAGGACATCACTAACACAGGTCAGCATCTTCTTTACCAGCAACCATCTGGTGATGACCTATGGCCTTTGAATAGTTGTATGCCCAAGCTCTCATATTCTGCTTCATTGTTTATTTTATATTTAAGTGTAAATATCTATATTCATGTTATATACAGTATATATACATATGTTAATTAGGTTTTGGTTTTCTTCTGTCTTTCTCTTTGACTGTCCCATCAGTGAGCGTGAGTTGTTCTCTTCCTCTGTGTGATAGTTCTGGATGTGTCTTTCAAGATTTTGTACAGTGAATGCACTGGTTTCCTTTAACTAGACTTTTTGGTGATCTTGGTTTTGAAGATTTGTAATAAACATTCAGTTTAAAGTTTCAAAGCATTTTTACCAATTTTTAATAATTCCAATGTTATTGATTGTTCCACAAGTGGCCAAACACATAAGGCTGTATCCTGTTAGGTCAGATTGCTTAGGGGTGGTAAGAACCTGTATAGTTATTGCAATGGAAGAATAATACCGTTACACCTTCAATCACAGAAAAATAAGGCATATCAATAAAGACCCACACATTACCCAATTCAAGAGGTGCTGTTCCATGACTAGACTTTACAATTTGTAGTTATAGTTTTAGCATAGAATTTAGCTGGAATACAAATGATGACTGAGCAACAGAAATCTCATTAACATCACAATAAGTACTATGGAAAACCACTAGTTGAAATATTACCACAATGGCATACTGAAAAAGCAAATTGTGAAACTGAAGCAGATGCTGTTGATTTTCCAGTAGTAATGATGCTAAAAGAATCATTCAATACAACTAGTGTCCACTCCTATAAAAAGATCCACAAGACAGTGTAGAATACACATTTTCATGATTGATCTGAAAAACTTAAACTCTTGGACTGCGCTACAAGGATATATCTGACTTGTTATCAATAAGCACTGTAGAGCGCAGTTTTAGAAATCTATGAAAACAGCAATAAGAGAATCATGGGCAGCTTATGCCTATTCCGTCAACATCAGAACTGCCATCAATAGCATTTGGGTAAAAATGAGAAAATTTTCTCATTGTTCTCACCCAGTGCTTAAAAGTCAAAAAATGTTTAATATAACTTTTACCAAGTAAGTAACATTTGGCAAGCATTTCACAGCTCTCCAAAATATCAGAAAATTCCCTGGACATTGTTTTAGAAGAAGGGATGAACAGAAAACCATCATCTTCTCAAACAGGACTGAATCATTCAGTACACTTCATATAGAGTGAGTTTGATTCTGCTTCAACTGATTGTAACAACACTGCCTGTGGTCCAGATGACATCCATTACGAAATGTTTAGACACTTTTCAGGTAACACTTGATATCTCATTCTCAGCACAATCACTAGATTGTGATGTCAATGACTATTCAACCAGGAGGGGAACTGCTAGTGTTTTGACATTTTGTAAGCCCAGAAAGACACTCATTCAATGAAAAAATGGTGAATGCAAAACTCTACGGCATCTAGAGCATAACACCATTTTGTCACCCTCATAATGTGTATTTAAAAAAATGCTCAAGAACTCTGTGTGCAAATCACTTTCTGCAAACAGCAACATGTAATTGTCTTCTTTGACCTACATAAGACATAGTCTTGCTTCAGTATCTCCAGGCAGTACTACTGAGTTCTGAAGACATTACATGATCTTGGTATGTGAGAAGAACTACCTCTTTTTTAACAAAGCTTTTTTTTATCTTTGAGGCTTTTCCATGTCAAAATATAAAATGCTTTATCTGACAACAGATGCCAGGATGGTGTTCATAAGGATAGTGTGCTTAGTGTCCCGACTTTTAACATTGCTAAAAATGGTATGGAAACTCTTACTCTTCGTGAGGTCTTGAGTGCACTATTTGAAGATGTCCTGTTAATACCAGAAAGAAAATTGAAGTTAACAAGTACTGAAATTTTAAGTTGGGCTGAGAGGAAAGGTTTCAGTCTCAATGAGCAAAACAACAGTTATCTATGGTCAGACTTTACATGAATTTTAATGGGGAAAAGAGGGACAAAGCTAAGGAAGAAATAATATTCTTGTTTTCAAAACATGCAGCAGAGCATGTAAATACTAGTCATTTTACTGATGGCCCCAAGTCCAGTGCTGGCAGTAGATAAGGAATTTACATTGGTATTTTTTTGTCCTAGAGTGACACATTATGACATAGCATCAAACTTCACTGCTATACTGTATAGCATTTTAGCTGCATTGAGCATATCATAACTCCACCATGTTCTAATTTCACAGTTTTTGGGGTATTCTAGGAGTGGCTTGCAGTCCGTGGAAGTGCTTAATACTAATCAAACATTAGTATAGTAAATCTTGCAGTTGCTATTCTTGTACCTGTGCCAAGGAAGGCAGAATTTAAATTGCCTGGTTCCCTTTCAAATTGACATGTATGGTAAAAAGGGCAGACCAAATAGCTAAGTCATCAGTAATATATTTAATTTATAGACAGTGTGCTGCTCCATGTGACGTTTCTGTGTACGTTAAAATCTATCTACTATAGAGTCTATGGCAGGAAGAATAGTGTGAAGCAGGTCTAAACAAGATGAAAGAAATTGTTCCAGACATTCACCCTGTAAAAATAATAATGTAATGCCAAGGAAATGGGAAAGTTGTACTATGCCAGCTTTGCATTAGTTCTATATGGTTGAATCATAGTTATCGAATGGCCACAAAGAAATCAACCATTTTTGAGGATATTCCTGGTCCCTCTGACCATTAGGCATTTGCTGTTTGAATACCCAACTGTCCAGGAACTGAGAGGCTGCTTTCTTATTGACAGTATGAGCACAGATGGTAACTATACCTTGGCCAGAATTTTAGACAATAATATAATGTACATGTTTACAGGGATTTTTATGTTTATTGCAGAAGCTGATCTTTGAGAAAAGACTGTTTGAATTATTTACCATTCTTAGTGTAATTATGATGCAATAGCTGATTTATTGTATATATTTTCTTATCCAGAATGCTTTTATATTTTTTGCTCTTATGCAACAAAGGATCGGTGTATTTTTTAAAACTATTTCTTTTATGATCTTGTGGAATGAAAACATTTTTCAGAAGCGTTGTTATGTCAGATATAATCTGTCAATCAATTTTGAAACTGCTGTGTCTGGTCCTTCCAAATCATTGTTGAAGCCACAAGCCATATAAAGAATATCATACATTAAGCTGTGTGACAGGTGAAAAGGCTGTCAAACAGTGGGAAACTGTTTTAGAATCTTTCTAGTCTCTTCTTTATTTTTATTATAACTTCATTATTTCCAAGTAATGATATCTGATGTAATTTGATGAAAATTGTATGGACACTCTAACATTTGTCAAAATTCACTGCTTAGATGAAGTGGAGAACAGGTATGGATAGGAAGGGTTTTGCTTTTCAGCCAGGTGACACCAATCACTCCGAAGATGGTTTGTACGTCTTTGGTGGAACTATCATGTGTTGGCTCAATAGAATCAAGGGGAAGCCAATTCGTAGGCTGGTTTCAGGATGGAAGTCCAGCATTACAGATAATATTAGAATGATTCCATGTTTGAATGGCCTCAGCCCTGACAGGCAAGTTCAGCTTACACTTGTACCTCTATTTCAGGAAGTCAACTTTTACTGTGCCAGTCATGGAAAATGTGGATTTTTCAAACAGCTAATGATACTTTCTTGATATTCTCATTGCTATCATTTACATTTTATCCTTCAACTTTTTTATGGATCTGACCAGGTGTAAATTCTTCTCCCCTTGATCAACTGGCTTACCCTGAAATTGTAGCTGACCCCTACACCTACTTCAGATGACTCTTACCCCAACCAAGGCCCCAGCAAATGTAATGACTTTTATTAGCTTCTGTCAGACCTGATCACTGTGATGTTGGGGTGATAAATTTACCAGTGGTGAAAATAAAAATGTACATGTATATTTTATTGCACAAGTATTCATATATCATAAGACCATGAGGCTTTTTTGTTAGCATGATACCTTATGGCTTGGAAGGATTAAGCTTCAAGTTACCTCTGACTCAAAGTTCACTGAAGCTTACATTATTCTCATTGTGCTGTTGCAAATCAAGCTTTTATTCACTTTAAAGGAAAAGGGCAGATACTGAGTGCAAATTCGGGATCATAGATTTCTATATCTTGGATGAAGAATATGGTTTTTATGTCAAAACTGATGGATTTGGCTGACCCAGTTACCACAAGAAATGTTCCAGCTTTCACATTGTTTCATACAAAGAAGGATGGTCTAACTTCATAACAGCCTCTGAATTACTAAAAAAAATTAATTAGCAACAAAACTTTCTAGCAAAGCAGTCAGTGATTCACAAGTATCATAATGACTAACTACAAACCCTTCCCCAGATCAAAATGTTGAAGCAGTTACCACTTATAGCCTACAACACTAAATAAGATGGGTAACATTCATTAAAGTCCTCTATGACTTCCCAGAAAAAGAAATTTTAAATAGACATCCTTATGCTTATGCAGTCACGACTGTAGGTGGAAGCTACGCCATCTTGTTGTTGAATAGCCTTCAGATATAAAGGTCTATCATGGCTAGGTTCTGATGAAAACTGTGGAAATGCTGTTGACTCTGAAAGGTTCCTGCCCACATAACTATTGGATACTTGCCCATCAGAGTTAAGATTCAAAAGAGAGAGAAGCAAATGCTTTGTCACGAGTATGGCCACTTTTAAAGTGTCAGAGCAAACACAAATGTTAAGTCTGTTCAAAAGTGCATGGTCTTTTGGATCAGAGGCCTTATAATAAGTGTTATTTTCACTTTATAGGTGGTGTTCCCCAAACTCTTAAGATTTGCCATTGATATGCTTTAGTTGTAAACTGCAAACATGGAGTCCATAAGTGCAGGCAGTTCTAAACAAAAGCTAATGGGGATAACAAAAGACATGAGTCAACATTTTCATCAATTATCAGAAAGTTAAGAAAAACCCGAGGTCCCTCAAATTTGGCTCCACAAAATATCTTTTCCTTCCACCTCTCAGGGAACATATAAAACAAACTTTCAACAAGTCCAGAGTACTCTGTTTATGTCTGGTTCGCCTGCTGCATCTTACTTTCTTTCTAATCCTTAGTTTCCTGCTGAAACTGAATGTTCCTTGAGCAAAACTGACTCAAAGCCTGACTTGATTGGGATAAGGAAGGTGTATGAAGACCGCATCCCAATGAAATGTAGTTCAGCTATGTTACCCCCTGCTATTCCTGGGATACCATGAACAAAAAACTTTCATGTTACAGTTCAGAATCTCTTTCACCTCTGCAAAGAAACCCAGAAAGTAGGGATTGCTCTGTATCTCCTAGTATCAAGAAATATTTAGGGCCTACGTCACCTAAAGATGCCACGCCTTTAAAACATAAGATTCTTCAGCTATGCTGACTGAATATTCTTCTGTTACTACAAATCCCGTTCTCAAGAAGATCAAAACCTTCAGTTACCTTAATCTTTTATAACAACAGAGGTCAAAATTCCTTTCTCTGCTGCTCTAGGAAACACCAGAAATTCCCTTCCACCAAAAGTAAAGAGGCTATACTAAAATTTTTATCCTCTTCTAGAGCAGTTTTGTCTAGCCAAAAATTCAAACGTTTAAATTCAAGTTAGCCTTTTTTCAAGGGTTTGGTAGCTTCAGCAAGACGCCTGAAGGTTATGCCTTATGAGCTTGATCCAGGAATTGTATGCTTACAGACCATGGTAAGCAGATATCTTTTCAATCTTGGATTAAACTTTTGAATTTTTCAGTTTTCTTGCACTGATACATGTGCCTACAGAGGTACTGTATTCAGAATTTAATGATCCAGCTTCCCTCTCCATTCCTATCACTTGCTGATTTCAGTTCTCATAACCTGTGTGTGTGTACAGGATTTGGAGAGAATAAATGACCAAACATAATTGCGATGGTATTCACATATCTCATATAAGCTTAAGCCTATGCTCTTCCAGCATCCATTTAGATTTGGCATGGTGACCCAATGAATATCTGAATGGATGTAACCCCTTACCAGTCCTCTATAATCCTTATTGAATTTCATCCTGAATGGAAGGTTGAGGAAGCTGGATAGAGCAAATTCAATCAGAGTTTTGTGCTTTACAGAAAATTTGAATCTCTCCTCTACTGAAGTTTATGAATTTTTACCAAAGCAGCCTTGAATAGCACTTATGGGCTATACCAAAAATTAGAGAACCTGACTGACCTGATTGTTCAAGGAGGGAAAAAATATGTACGAAATGTTAGTAGAAAATGCTACTGAAAGAATAGGAAAAATGCCTCTTCCCCGAGTAGAATGATATATAAATGTGCCCTTACTAAACAGCAATAGTATTTTTAAAATCTAAGAGAGAGACATGGGTGTTGGTGAAATAATTAAAAGCTTATTAGAAAGTGTGTTTTTTCTCTTTTCTCCATCTGAAAATTATATATTACTTTGATTAGTGATATTCTGATGTTGTTAAAAAAACTAGCCAACCTTTTTGAAGAATCTTTAGCTTTAAAGACTATTCTTAGTTACAAAGAATGTGAGAATAACAGATTTGCTTTGATCTTAGCCCTAATTGTTTCTCTAATTGAATTCAGAGATGTTCTGTCTTCAACTGAGACACAGCCTCTTGGAAAGATGCAATATACTCTATGAGATGTTAAAACATCTTCCAGAAAATCCTAGGATCTTTATTCCAAAAACCCTGCATACGAAACTGGAGAATGTATACTATCTTTGAGCCGGAAAATTACATTTATCATTATAGCTAAGCAACCTAATAAGATTGCCTTTGAATCTACTAGCTACAGGCTAACTGCCCTAATTAAGTGTTTCAGTAAATTAATTGTAAAGATGATTACCTCCAGATTAGTTTGGTACTTGGAATCTGTAGGCTTATTTCTCCATCACAGTTTAGTTTCTTAAAAACTGACCAACTCAAAAGTCACTGCTTAGATTAGTTCAATGAGATTTCTAAATCATGTCAAACCTGTGGGGTTTTCCTTGATCTTTAAAAGGCTTATGATAATACCTGACAATATGGCATTATCACATGGTCCAATAATTATACAAAAGAGTATTCTTTTGTATCAAATTCATATTTGTAAAACTGAGAAACACTTTTTGTAGATCCTTTAATTGAGGAAGGGAATTCGACAGGAAAGTATCCTTAGCATTATGCTTTGCCGTAGCTGTCAAAACCTCGTAGAGTCAGTTTTCTCTTACGTAAAGAGCTTTGTCCTTGTTGGTTAACTAGCAATCGACTGCTCTAGCTATGACACCATATCAGTGTGTGAATATTTGCTAAATTTTACCCGTGCCATTTGTTAATGAGGTGATGATAATAGTTTTAAATTTTCAATATCTAATATTCTCAGCATGATTTACTAGACGAATGCTTTTTGAAGCTTTTGTGCATGTTTGATTCTTCACATATGGTTTAGTCAGTCACACTGGTGGCCTCAGAATGTAACAAAATCTTTAAAGATGTTAAAAATTGTATCTTGTAAACTGGAAGCAGAAATGAATTCATTATTTAGGTTGTATGATTCACTCACTAGGTCCCAGTATGAGTATGGCTGTCAGATATAGTGTTCTTCAAGTAAAAATAAATTAAAAGCACTTTATGTTGAGTATAATATATAAAAATATGCTCAGGTGTATTTAGGACCTCTCCTGTTGAGAGCGTTTATCAACGTGGATCCTAATAAATAACCACTTAACTTGCAGAGGGGGAGTTGGGTCTGAGGATCTATCCCCGGTAAACACTTTCTTTAGTACTTCAAAAGAAGGTGAAAACCCTCATAGGTTTGGTGGGCCAAGATTGTTTATGCATTTTCAGATTAAATTAAGTAAGTTACTTACCTCTCTCTTAAAAAGTAGAAAATCCATTCCTGTAGCCATCCTCTTACCTAAACTTTCCCTGTACCCAAAATCCTTCTCAAAGATCTCCTACAGAGGAGGTTAACATAAAATTCCTTGAAGATGATGCTATTTTTAAAGTTGATATAAAGCTACCAACAGATGGTTCAAAATAAGAGAATGGTTTTGTATTAATCCTCTGCAGCTGAGGACTGTGCCCCTGTATTCCCGACACGGAGTTGACCTCATTAGCTAGGACTTTGGAAATCATTTTGAATAGTAAAGGAAAATGTTTTGTCACATGTTGTGACTAAGAGAGCACTATATTTACTGAAAGTGTTTTTATTTTCCACCTCTTAATAAAAAAAAACTAGAGTAGCTTTTCCAGATTACTTCATGGGACAAAAGTTTGTGCTGGGTACCTTCTCATGGGGGAGTTTATGGTTAAAGAGGTAGTGGGCAAGGAAGTAAAAAAAAAAAAGCCAATTCACATCATGAGTGTCCTTCTGATATGAAAAGACCAATTAGATCTTACATGTTCAGCAGTGGCAAGAGAGGTGGTGGTCCACCCTCCTTGCCATTAATAAAAAATACAAAGGGATTATATATCAGTCCCCGGTCTACAAGTTTTAATAGCAACTGAAAGTTAGAAGTTTTCTTGTCCCAAATCAGGATCGGACATACCTGCCTATCTAGTAAAAATATTTTAGATGGCAGCATCGCACCTAAGTTCACTCTCTGAGAGCAGCAGAAGAAAGTATGGCATCCACCTGAAGTCTCTTGCTGAGGTTTTATATGAAGATGTGTTACTTGTGCCCCATACGACATTTTTTCTTAGAAGAAGTTGGTGTTTTTAACGACATTTAAACCGTCTATTTTGACATCATGTGTTTAAATGTATGAATGATACATATTTATACATTAGTATGTGCTTGTCTTTTAGAGTTTTTAATAACTATTTATTCTATACAGATTCATTTAACTGTACATGGCCATCATGGCTCTCCGTCCTTGGGACCGCTCCATATCACCTAAATTTCATACATTCAGTAACTTTTTATAATGCCATTTCAGTGATCTTTCACAATACCTATAGCAGGTTACCTCTGCTGTAGACAGTTCCTCCAGTATCTATTTAGGTTTGTATGGTTAATCGACGAATTTGTGATTGAAAGTAAACTCTTTCCAATTCACATAAATTATGTTAAAAATGGCCTTACTGAATGTCTTCCTAAATGAATGGGATTTCCTTAAGCTCGTTACTGCTTTTTAAAAGTAATTTGCTTTTTAACGTCATTTAAGATATTTTTCCTTCTACTATTAAATGTACGAATGTGTATGGACAATATGCATAGTTTTTATTCACAAACATGTGCTTGCTTTTTATTGTTTTTAATATTTGTTGTTTTTAATAGAAATTCATTCATATCTACATTGACATGACGATGCTGCATAACCTCCCCAGCCCGTTGCCGGGCCACATGGCCCAAATTTCGTATTTTCTTTCATTTTGATGTATCTTGGTCAAGGCACAACAAGACAAAGGATAATGAGGTTTTCTCCTCAGGAGATAGATACATACATGTGCCAGCTGTTATTTTTCCATGTGCTCGAATAAAGGCAACCAACATGGAGGCTAGAAAACCTTCTGATTAGGTGAAAGTTAATGTTGCCTATATGCCAGCCCAAAACCCACCACCAAACTCTCACAATTGCCAGTGATACTTCTACCGTGTATCGTAAAGTGCCCATGATATCTCCAGAGTATAATGCTATATTCGCATTAACTCATTACTACTGTCTGCTCTGACATTTGATATATTCGGTTCAGTCTCATAGTATGGTTGCAACCTAGTTCAATACTTTATCAAAAGAAAGCATATAGCTTGTTCTCCAACACATAACCCAGATTTAGTTTTGCCTTATTGTGAGCATCAACAGCAAGGCAAAATTTCTTCAGTTCCTTAATGTACGTGTTAGTTGCTGTGATCTCATTTTTTGCTTTTGGTAGTGACAGAAATGTTTCAACTGAATGTTAATCAAACTGTTTAATGGGAAGGGCGGTATGCTTTAATGGTTTCCATAACAAATACGTAGTTGCTTTTGCCTTTCATATAAGAGACGTGTACCCAAACCCAGTCTTTAAATAAATGAACAAAGAATTCCATGTTCTTTTATTAAGTATTTGGTAAGAGAATCACCCTGGCTGATCTGAATGCCAACATAAAATGGTGTCCTTGTTTATTTAGAAAATTCTCTCCCACAGTACCAGGCGTTTAGCGTTTAAGTACAGAATTTACATAAGAAGCTGACTCTGCCACAGTTGACATTTGCCTCTGCTCACAGAATTAAATCCAGAGGGCCATAGGAGCAGCGAATAAGGTTGCAGAAGACATTGACTGTTAAAGTGCACATATGAATGCGAGGTATTTTATCTGCCTCCCAGTAAAAAATCTTAATATTATACATAATCCGTGATGATTGGTTCCAGATTGACATAAGATCATCATAGTTTTTCCTATCCATGGACATAGATTGACGTCGGCGAGATCCCTCTTATACTTTATTTTCAGAATTCGTTGGTATATCTTTCTATACATAAACATAGGCATATATATATATATATATATATATATATATATATATATATATATATATATATATATATATATATATATATATATATATATATATATATATATATATATATATATATATGTGTGTGTGTGTGTGTGTGTGTGTGTGTGTGTGTGTGTATACAGTATATATACGCTCTCTCTCTCTCTCTCTCTCTCTCTCTCTCTCTCTCTCTCTCTCTCTCTCTCTCTCTCTCTCTCTCTCTCTGTCAGTCATTTGAAGTTCCTTACAAATACGGATTTTCTTGAAATGAAACTTTTCATTGTTACGTCCTGATTCTCAAATTCTGTGGCAAGAGAAAGCTACCTCGTCTTTTGTAAAGTCACTGTCTATCGCCGGCCATGGTTCAAAATCTGGAAAGGGCAGAAGCATTTATCAGTTATAACTCGCCCTGAGTGTAAATCATTCGCCAGGGATTTGCATAGAATAAGCTCTTCTTTTGACTGATGTACTCAAAATGTTCTAATGTGCTTAAGAGACCTCGTCGGACACGCACATAAATCACACCGCCTAGTACTGTATGTGTAATTTATTTATTAAATCTTTTCTTTGAGTGCGTTCACTTAGACTTATACTGTGACAATGAAGTGATGTATTAGCGTCATTGAAACTCAAATACCAACCCACTCTCTGATTTGCATGACACGAAATCACTCAAGACAGGGACAAGGGTCCTGTAAGTGAGGCTACGAAAGAAGAATGTGGAAATGAGCCGTGATTACCGTGTTCCTCGTATCCTAAAGGTCTGCCTAGGAAACCAAAGTCATTGCCTGTGGAGGCGGTCGTAAAACGACCGCTGGAAATGTTTAGTGAAACGCTTATATGCAAATGGGAAAATAATAAGAAGCCAGTTTATTCTTCCTGTTCTTTTCCGACATGCTTCCGTGGTCACGCTTAATAGTCTTGTCAGCAAGAAATGAGTAAATAAACAATGATAAAATCGTGGGTATTTCACGGAATGATTCATGTTTCTCTGCAGTTTTCTTGTCTTCATTATGCCCTCGAGGATTTTGTTTACATAAACATGTATGTTTTGTAGCAATGTGAACCTAAAAAATTCAACTGCCTGATTATAGGAGTCATGGGATTTTTCTTTATTATTTCACATTCTCATGTATTACCGGCGCAGGTGACTTCAGTTATCATAGCACCAGTTTTGATAAAAACCATCCCAAGAGATTTTTCTGTCTGGTGCGTGGCTGAAGAGAATGTTTTGTTTCCTTATCATTATGTTTTCCTGCCTCCAACCGAACCTTACATATAGAGGTCTTCCTATTCCCTACCGAATAAAAAAAAAATAAATAAAACCTAGATCCGTCTTTATTCACTAGATTCTCCCAATTTAATTTACCCCTACTGCACGCGACTTGGTGATGGAATTATTTGCAACATCCGACTAAAATAGTGGGAGGGAGGAAGGAAGGAAAAAATAACGTTGCGATGGGGCCGGAGGCGAAAAGAATATGGAGACAGAAGAGCCAAGGAATTTCAAGGGGTGGGAGCCAGTGGGATAGGCGGCTGGGACGTCAGGTGTGACAAGGGACTCCCTCAAGGTTTCGGGTGGGCATGAGCCTTCCAAATGATAGGGGTGAGTCTGGAGGCGCAAGTCGCGGGCTAATTATTATACCGTCTCACCTCGAGAGTATCTTGCAGTCACTATCCATTACGCTCCGTTCGTACAGGTGCAGTACACACTGACACGGCTCTTCCTTTTATTCCTGGTCTGTGTATGTCATATATTAATCCCTTTCTCTCCGACATGCACGCACACAACATAGTGCTTTTAGGATATATATATATATATATATATATATATATATATATATATATATATATATATATATATATGTGTAATTTTAGCCACAATGCCCTCTTAACTTCTCGAATTACATATGTGTATAAAATAGTAGATATATATATATATATATATATATATATATATATATATATATATATATATATATATATATATATATATATATATATATATATATATATATATATATATATATATATATATATATATATATATATATATATGTATGTATATATACATATGTATACATATACATATTACACACACACACACACACACACACACACACACACACACACACACACACACACATATATATATATATATATATATATATATATATATATATATATATATATATATATATATATATATATGTTAATGTTTGTATATTTGTTTGTCCACTATAGAAATCCGAACAGCTTTACTGACCCAGACAAAATTTTGCACACAGCCTCTATGTTACTCCAGAGAGGTTTTTAACATAAAATCAAACCAGACAAAACAAATAAAATTTTCGTTTTTACGTCACCTTTTCCTTCAGTGTTACTGGATTAATTCTATTTTTCTCTTGACGCTCCACCTTTATTCCAAGCACCGTCAGACGTATGGTTAACCTAACCCACAACAATAAATCCAAGTCCCCAATAACATAAATTTTTGTCAGAATTTACGTGAATTTTGATCATAATTTATGATAATTAATAATATAAGTGTTAAACATATGCCTCACTGCTTGGTTGCATTGCTAAATTAAATATTTTTGGCTTCGTTACAGAACATACTTCATAGTTATAAAACAATGAACCCAAACTAGCAGATCGAAAGATTTTCTCCCTAAGCATTGTCTTCCTCACTTGCGCATGCATAGTAGCTGCTAGCTCAACACGACATACAAGATGTATGACCGCATGTCCTTTTTCTTTATTAGTTCAAATGCTAATTTTCTCATTAATTCGATCGTTTCTTTTTCGTTTTTACCTTAGGAATTCATTATAGCAAACACACGTAGTGTCATGATGGCGTGTATCATTATAAATTCGGTTTAAATCAGTTTATGGGGTGTTTAGGCAATAACACTTCACTTCACTGTTGGTGCATAAGAGACAGACCTTCTCCCCACCCACATACACACACACACAGACACACATGAATGCGAATTGTAGAAATGCAATACTTTTTATTTATTGTCTTTGTTCAGTGGAGATGCTTTTTATTCTCCTCTGATAGCGGAATATAACTTCCCTCCTCCTTCCCTCCCCTTCTATCTTCACCTCACCTTCCCTTCCCCTTTCACTCCTGATCCCCATCCCTCTTCCCTGCTTTTCCCTCCCCTCCCTTCCTCTCTCCCCCCATCCCCTTTCCCTTCCTCCTCCCCCCCCTCCCTTCCCCTTCTCATTCCCTCCCTTTCCCCTCCCCTTCACCTTTCCCCCCTCCCCTCCCCTCTCCCTTCGCCCTCCCCTCCCCTTCCCCTTCTTCCTCCCCCTCTCCCTTCCCCTTCCTCCTCCCTTCCCATATACTGCCTTTCAGATTTTCCCGGGCAGTTGTATATATATATATATATATATATATATATATATATATATATATATATATATATATATATATATATATATATATATATATATGTGTGTATATGTATATATATATATATATATATATATATATATATATATATATATATATATATATATATATATATATATATGTGTGTGTGTGTGTGTGTATTGCAAGCAAGTCAACCCTAGTTGGAAAGCACAATACTGCAGGGCTAATGAAAATAATAAAATTAAAAATAAACTCTGAAGGAAATAACCAAAAAAGAAACAATTTAAATAAACACTCATACAGCAGCATGAATAACAGAGTAGAATTATCAAGACAATTAAAATATAAGTTGAGAATCATGTAAAGTCTGAACTTCTGAAGTTCCAGAATTTGGTCATAGCGGGAATTAAACTTCTAGAACTCTGCGTGGTACTGCACCTCACAAAATAAAAGGGAAATGTTAAAATTAACTCCACATTTAGTACCACGTGGTGGACTGTACGTGAAATTATTACAAAATAATCAAGAAACCTTTGAATTGATTGCAAAAGACTTTTATATGTAGTGAAAACGTTTCAGAGACACTGGACAATAACTAAAGTAACATCGTTAAAGTGCAAAAATTAGTAGAATGATATTACAAAGAGAATGGTAAGATTAATGAAAGGTATCTAATTAGTAGATAGCTTTAGTATTTTGAGACGAGGGAATCATCAATATTTAAGAGTAAACCAAATAATCGTAAGAATAAGCTTTGGAAGAGCAGGGAAATGCCAATATAGTAAGGAAAGATTAAGCCAGGAAAGACAAGTGTGGATATTGAATGGAAATAAAAAGGAAAAAGGGAATCTGTTCGAGTGACCTGTTTGTGTAGACTGTGGGGTAAAAATACTGGAGAACAAAAATGAAGAGGAATGAGGAAATGGTAAAAAGGATAGTGTAGTGAACATATGGACCACTGTAGTTAGGTAATGTGAAGAGGATGGGAATAGTATAGTAAAAAGGGTAAACTGTAATAGTCAGAACTCTTGGGAAAAGAGAACCGAGGGAACCCATGTGTGTGTGTGTGTGTGTGTGTGTGATGATGGTGGAGGGGGAAAGAGGGGGTTAATTCATTTCTGAAGGGCCTTATACATGAAGCAACTATGGAAGCTTTTCTTTGGAGACACCCATGATGAGAACCAGTGCTTACTAGTGCAACGTGCAATTAGCCAAAGTGGTGTCTGTAGCTGAGTAGAAAAGCACTCAGCTCATGTTTGTTAGGTACATGGATTGCTCCAGGCCTACTAGTCCACTCAGATGGAGATAGGCACCAACATCCACCGAAGTCATGGAAAAGGGCTTGGGGTTAGCAACCTCATCCTAAAAACTTTCGTCATTTATGTATTTGGGCCGTAGGTCCCTGGTGCAAATATGACAGTTCTGTCCCTTTAACAGCCAGAATTGAAGCATTGTCATTATTTGCATATGATTTTTTGGTGGTTCTTGCCCTCATTTCCAAACTAACATATTTTGGTAAAATTTAAAAATGTATATATATATAAATGTATATATATATATATATATATATATATATATATATATATATATATATATATATATATATATATATATATATATATATATATATATACATATATATGTATATATGTATATATATATATATATATAATATACTTTTGCTCCTAAACAGTCACTAGACAGTCACAAGAAGTGTTGAGAGGTGGTCTACAAGTTTTTACAACAAAACTTTTGTAGTGTTCTGTCCTGTATGTTGTGACTGTGGATTTGATTTATAGGTTGATTTATAGATTCTAGGCACACATGACAAGCACTGGGGCAACTAAGGCCATTCAGCACTGAAACAGAAATTGACAGTAAAAGTCTGAAAAGTGTAACAGGAGGAAAACCTCGCAGTTGCACTATGAATCAATTGTTAGGAGAAGGTGGACAGTAAGATGGAAGAAAAAGAATATGAACGGAGGTACAGTAAAAGGAATGAAAGGGGTTGCAGGTAGGGGCCGAAGGGAAGCTGCTAAGACCCTTAAGTGATGCCTACGTTGCATCGCATGGGGTGCACCGACGGCACCA
This sequence comes from Macrobrachium rosenbergii, assembly GCF_040412425.1. NCBI lineage: Eukaryota > Metazoa > Arthropoda > Malacostraca > Decapoda > Palaemonidae > Macrobrachium > Macrobrachium rosenbergii. Next base: position 68,976,534 of record NC_089761.1, read on the forward strand.
ACCCCCTAAGGGGTTGAGACTGGGTGTTGTTAAAGCAGCAGGGTTAGGGGTAACTACTGTGCATTTCAGGGCCGTGTCTAACTGAGTTTCATCAATAAAACCTTACCAAAGCATTGGATATGGATCATATTTTGGAAATAGCTATTTGAAGCCACAGGCTAATTTGCAAAAATATGCAGTGATGTCTAATGTTGATAACTGAGGCACTCATCAGAGTAAATTAAAGAAATTTAAAGGGAAACTTAGCTAAATCTAGCAGGCTTGTAGATGGAGGCTAGTAAAACGTCACTGCTGAAGACCCTCCCACTTATTGATACTGCAGTAAGAAGCAAAGGCCAAGAGAGACAAGGTCTACCCAGTTGGGTGGAGTCGCCTCCCACCTGCGTAGGAGATGACGTATCTTAGAGGCACCTGCTCGATACGGCAATTCGCTTGCTGACACAATAAGGAGATAGACAAAGCTCCCCCTACATGGGGGATTGATTTCGGGGGAAGTGAGCAGACCTTCTCGTTTCCTTGGCCTTAGTATGACATACTTTACTAGACACCCTGCCCATATACTGTATGAATGAAGACTCGGATATTGGTAGTAGTAGTAGTATATGGAATTCTTATATTTCACACACTCAAACACCTACCATACATTTCTCTCTCTCTCTCTCTCTCTCTCTCTCTCTCTCTCTCTCTCTCTCTCTCTCTCTCTCTCTTTACTCTCATCTTTTCAATAAATCATGTCTCTAAGCATAGTACAATAAGGGAATGGGCAGCAAATGAGAATATTAATTGTGTAATACAGTTCCATGGCGCAATTCGCGTTAGCTTTAACTTGAAATATGCATCAAGTCTTACAGTAACACTCTCTATAAAAACCATCGTTACTTGGTCTCTTAGCTCTTCCTTGGGCGAGTCGGTAGAGCTGTGGCCTTGCACTCGTTAGGCCCGAGTTCGACTCTCCGGCCGGCTAATGAAGAGTTAGAGGAATTTATTTCTGGTGATAGAAATTAATTTCTCGCTATAATGTGGTTCGGATTCCACAATAAGCTGTAGGTCCCGTTGCCAAGTAACCAATTAGTTTTTAGCCACGTTAAATAAGTCTAATCCTTCAGGGCAGCCCTAGGAGAGCTGTTAATCAGCTCAGTGATCTGGTAAAACTAAGGTACACTTCACTTTTTTCATATTGTCTCAAAAGTTCCGGTTCACGTGTAGGTACCTGCTTAGTCCTGCTAAATGGATGTAACATAACACAAATGTTCTAACCTTAACTTCCTTAATGCATGATCAGTCCCATAATAAATCCACAGTGCTTGGTATAGCACAATACTCCCCTTCATTACTTTACTCGTATTTGTGTGCCTCTTTCCCGCCCTACAGACTGTCAAACATGTATGACCAACATGTTTGTTCATACACTGCCATAGACTGATAATATTGATCAAACGTCAGTACATTTCATTGAGGCGTGGAGGCATGAGCAAAAGGAAAGCTTGTATAGCTATTCTGCTGGCGCTTACCAGCGAAGAAGTCGACGATAAAAACAAAAAGAGACGATTGGATGAAAGAGTGGTACAAGAAGAGATGTGAACTGTCTCATCAATGCCTGTTAAATGAGCTACTGGTATCATCACCTGAAGACTATAGAAATTACCTTCGAATGGACCACGACACATTTATGAACCTGCTGACGATGGTTTCACCAATAATTGAGAAAAGACAACACAACTCAGAGATGCTATACCAGCAAGTCAACGATTGTTATGTACTCTCTGATTTCTTGCAACTGAGATTCCTTCGAAGATCTGAAGTTTGCGTGCTGCATCTCTCCCCAGAGTCTTGGTAACATTGTGATAGAGACGTGTGATGCTATAGTGTCATCAAAAAGATGTAATAAAGGTAAGGTAAAAAAACAAATTGATGAATGCATATATAATACATTCACGAACTCTAATACACTGGAAGCTACATTAATAATTATGTAGACCGCAACCATGATATATTTATTTTCATTATTTGATGTACTATCATTAAGATATGTGATTCTCTACACTGACAATTACCATTATCTCTTGATAACATCAGGTTTATCAGATATAAATTGATACTACTTGATATACTGAAAGTTGTATCTGTATCTACAGAGTGTACAAAAAAACTACCTAAATATATATACATTGCATTAAATGTGTTTGAATATTTCCTCACCTCTTCATCAATATCTATTGTAGATATCCCTTCTTCCTGAATTTCCTGGTCTCGGAGAAAATTTAGAGCACCGAAAAACCATAAGGAGGGTACATACATGTCTTCAGTTGCAAGCACCAGATTTCTCACTCTGAACCACCTTTTTAATTCTCTCCTGTAGCTAGTCGAAGAGAGTTAATTTTCTTTGGTATCATATCCTTGGTGGCATTTGGGATGTGTTCTCTCAATTTATCAAGCAATTTTTGCTGACACTTTGCCTTTAGTGTCCTATTTTTGTATTCCTCACTTTTAACCTTCCAAAGACATGGAATGATTGATAGACAATGAACTCTATCCAAAATTTCGGTTATCCTGTGTGTTCGCCATGGTTGATGGTGACCAAATGAGCATGTATGATCAAACACCACTACAGACTCGTCAAGCATGCTGGTCAAACGTCTTGTTGGACAAGCTAGCTTCAAACTGCTTGTTCAATCCTTCAAACAAGCCTCTACATTCTCAAATTGGATTGTCCAACGCCAATTTGATCATACATGTATGATAGTCTGTAGGGCGCCTTAGTCAGTTTTGTTGTTTCTGTACGCTTGGCTCATTTACTTGAAACTGACACTAATGTTTGTTGTCGGGTTGTTGGTTATCAGTAAGTCTATGTATTCCCGGTTTATCTGTTTATTTATTTTTTATGAATTTGAAGTTATTCGTTCTTTCAATTTTCATTTATCTCAATATGATTGTACTTCATAAATTCTAAAGGTTTTGTATAACTGATAGTGAAAGGGTAAATATAAATACATTATAATTGCTCGGTATTCCTATAGTCAACGTAAAATTGTACATTGAAAATAGTAATATTGCCATACGTGTACAGTATTTACCAAATTCCTTTGCTATAATATTTTCATATGTATATATACCAAATTCTTATTCATTACCCGTGGTATCACCAATGGAAACGGTAATATTATCGTCATTCTCAACAATGATTTGCCCCCTGGCCTTTCCTTTAATACTGGAATTTGATGCAGTCATGCTTCTGTTTTATCAATGACCTCGGTGCTGTGAACGTAATACAGTTACTGCTTTCGATGATAATGACACTTTCTATAGCAAGCTTTTGTGTGTGTGCGTTTTAACTTAAATCTGTTTCTATCTTTGGTTTCAACTGCTATGGTCGCCTGTTTAGGCGACGAGCGCTAAGAAGCAAAGAAGTAGTAGTTTCAACTCGCTAAAGTTTAGACAAAATCTCTAACAATTTCTTTAGTTATTTACTTTGAATGTACAAATAAAAATGTTTAGATTATCCTCCATTTATAGTATATCATCTTGCAATTTCGATAATTATCCCATATCCTGCTCAAGGTATTGCTCATTGTACAAGAGGGTCAAATATTTGTGTTACTACGATCATTATCATACTACTGGGAACCTTGCTATTAAGTCTGATGTCACAGTTTACGTCACAATTAGCCTCTCCCTGGGTGCTTACTAAAATTAGCTGTTTCTCTTTAAATTTCTTTGATTTACTCTGATAAGTGCCTTAATTATCCACATTAGACATCACTGCATATTTTCGCCAATTAGGCTGTGGCTTCAAATAGCTATTTCCAAAATACGATCCATGTCCGATGCTTTGTAAAGAGTTTATTGACGAAAATCGATTCGCACGTCCCTGAAATGCACAGTAGGCCTGTGAGGTGCGATCCAAAAAGCCTGTGAAAGGAAAAACTACGTGTTAGCTCGTTGTTCACTCTGGGAACAACCTAGTGGCAAAGAACACCTCAGCCCTAGAACTGTTATATTATGTACAAGCAAAGTTAATAATTCTGGACTGAGAAGCCCTCAATATCGGATTGGCTGCTGGGCAAGGAAGACTGGCCAAAAATTCGACCATGTCCCTTTTGCGGACTTTAATCTCAAACTATAGCTAAATTCTTCTAGTTTTATGTCATAAATTATTAGCAGCCATGCGGCATTCAAAGGCAGGTTGTCTAGCCTCGGATGCCGAAATATTGCCTCTTCATTGGACGAATTTACACCCTCCAAGTGGTATTTCAGTGCAACCTCATAACTCATTCTGTAATGAAGAAGCCAAAAGCATCTTATCTAATCTCAACCCTTAACAGAAATTATGCCCTATTTTTCTCATCTTACTATCACCATTGTCATTTTAAGAACCTGTATCAAAGGCCCTCAATTCATTGTCTCAAATTTGTGCTTCAAATAAGCTAAAATGTTTCCTTTGTCCTAGGAAATGACCACTTTCCTTGTTGAACATTGGCACTTTAGTAAGAAAATGTCGGTAGGCTGTTTGTGACCGTCACTGCCCTCTTCACTTTTTCTTGTATACTCTTTTAATCCACTGCTGTTTAGATGTATTCCGTAGTAAACGAAGTATTAGTGGGAAATAAAAGGTACCTGGTCCATATTCATCGCCGTCTTCAGCATTAGCATTACTATCAATCTGATTTTTTTTTCTTAAATTTCTTATACACAGTTTTTTAAAATATTTCCTAAATTGTTTATGATAGCAGTATTGAAAACACGCTGCCAGTTATATTTTTCGTATCATTATGCAGGTTATTATCATTTTTAATTAAAAATGAGTATAGTAATTATGCTTAACCTGTTGGTCTCTTAATATTCACAAGACGTTTTAAGTCGCTGTGTGCCAGTTTAAGTTAAATGTTCCTTACTAAACATGCAATCGAATATTACAAATTTTTCATCAACATACTGATTATTGGGCTAATGAAGGTCTGGAAGATAAAGAAAAAAAGGTAGATGATCTGTTTATGCTTTTTTCTTATAAAAGGAGCTGTGAGGGGAAAATAAGTGCATCGTAATGTGGATGAAACATGCAAACAAACATACACAAGCACACAAATCCATGCGTTGTCGAAGTGTCAGTGGAGCTCGTGATTTTGGGTAGAATTCTCATGTTTAGAAAATAGGACCAAGGAAGCAATTTGATTAACAAATCAAATTTAAGATTCTAAACTGATTTGTCAGCTATTGAAAGGAGCCACCATATTAGGATTACTGTTGATTTTATGAAGACTTTCCCCGTCATCAGTCTTGTCACTCAGAGGGTAGTCAGAAATATACTTGAGAGTCACGACTTACAAATATGATAGAGTAACTCTTAATGCCGCTTGGTATATTCAAGGATTTTGATAATCTCTCTCTCTCTCTCTCTCTCTCTCTCTCTCTCTCTCTCTCTCTCTCTCTCTCTCTCTCTCTCTCTGAGTGTCCAGTGTTCTTTAACGAAAGCTCGATAACTGGATTTTCCGCATCAAATTTTGGGTTTTTTATACGTATTACCAGACAAAATACAGTAGAACGGCTTAGAAAATATCATGAAAATTGTAGAAGAGATTTTTCATAGTCATGAAGTCCTTTCCAAGATGGAAATAAACTCTCATAAAACTAGACCCTTTAATATTTCAAAGACTGACCTTTGGCCAGGAAACAACTCCATTTAGAAACATCACTTGAAAGTAGCGCAACGTTTTTTGTAGTTTGTCAGCCCCATCTTATACTGCTTCCTTCCCCGGCCCGTATCCAGAACTGACTTCCGGCGAAGGGTGAAGCGATGTAGTCTTTGAACCTTGAGGGCAGATCACCTAACGCCTTTAGCCCCGAGGGCGGCCCCCAACCGTCCCGTCGCACGCGAAGGGTTAATTGTAATGGATTTTTCATGGTTTTCGTTGCAGCTGGGGAAAAAACAGGAGAGCGTTATGAGCAGGAATAAAAAAGGAAAAACGCCAACGGAGGAACTGTAGTGGTCCACATGAAAAGGATATGAGGATTCTCTTTGCTTTTTATTATCTCAACAGTTCTTTTACACGCGATGCCTGAAAGCGAAATGTTCCATACTTTTCAATGGGAGTAAAATGTCGTGTGCTTATTGGGAGTACCGAGTTACCTGTTCGAACACACGATGGTGAATGCCGTGATTGTGTGATATGTTGGCCCACTTTTTCGCATTTCTAGCTGATTCAAGACTCTGTAATGATATCTGTCTTTCTGATTTTCTCACTCTCGTTGATGAGCACGCGTGCGCGCATGCCCACAATTTGTGAGGGTACGTAAATTCCCAAAGGCAAAGAATTTCGTTATGAAGAGAAGAAGGAGTGCACGTTTAGCCCCTTTTATTTTCGCTTCCTGTTTCTAATCTGGGAAACAAGGTTGATATATAGGTCTTGTTAAGAACATGTGATAAAACATGTGATAAAAACAAAGAAAAAAAATAACTAGAAAAGCGGTTGCTATTCATAAATGAGGTTTGGTCCTTGAAATCAAATATTCTATTCACCAAATCTTTTATGTCAGGAAGGAATATAATTTTATGTCATAAGGAATATAATTATATATATATATATATATATATATATATATATATATATATATATATATATATATTATATATATATATATATATATATATATATATATATATATTATATATATATATATATATATATATATATATATATATATATATATATATTCGTTATAAAGCAATTGCTTTAGTGGCATTTAAGTTTATATATATATTCGTTAAAGCAATCTTAGTGGCATTTAAGTTTTTCAGGAATCTTCATATCGTAGGAGTTTTTTTCGATTGTCATGCGCCCAGTAGAATCCATCTACTGTTGATATTTGCATATTTTGCAGATATCAACCAGTAGATACCGTTAGTGGCTCGTGTCAGGCGAGGCCTCAGGGACATGCGAGGTATTAATTGTGTGTAGCGTTGGGGGGCGCGCTGCCTGGTCTGCGTTCGATCAGCATATTCCTCTTTTTACTGGAAGGGAGTAGGCTATGTGATCCGTCTCTTGCTGGATGTTAAGAGTTGGTTTTGGATGGCGATGCTTACCGCTTCCGCTATTAAAGACGGCCATAGTTGTTCTCTTAATGGATGACCTGGGCGCCTTTGCTCAATTCTTGTATTGGTGGCTTCCTATCATGCATATAAATAAAATGCAGGTGCAAGGCCTTTTGGTTTCTGTGGGCCAGCATTCGCCTCCGAAGGGTAGTAATAATGTGTGCGACGTGGATTTTGTTGTGGGATTTACACATCTCCTCTGGGCATATGAATTTATACAACACATTGGTACACATCTCCTTCGGTCCCACGGGAGCGGTGCAGTTTTTCATTATTGGGGCTGCTAGTAAGCTAGATTTACTGTATGACCTGACACAATTTTCTGGTAAGGGGCCCTAGGTGTGAGCGTGCGGCATTCCTCCCCATACGCAGACCCAACAGTGGGGATCCTCGTTTTATTGCATTTTCTGATTGATTTGGGTATGCTAAGTACAAAAAAACTGGGTTCTATTTTTTCGCTCTAGTAAAGTCGGCCATATTGGATTTTAATATGGCCGCCATTATACCTAGTAAGACTACCATATCTTAATTATTAAGGCAACTACAGACTTGATTTCCACGCCAAATCATATGTTTTCAGACCAAATAATTACGATGGTAATGCTGTTTTCACACGTTTATGCTTATTTTATTGAATTTCAGGGGTAACATCAATGAAATTATAGACTCTATCCGGTTTTCTTTCGTTTCTCGATACGATCTATACATTTTTGTAAATTCAGTGTTGTCTATCATAAATAGTAAAACTTACTATTTTTCTGTACAGGTTTAGCAAGACTGACATCACGGATGCATGTGTTGTGTGCCGGGGGACAAGTTCTCCGATGGTGGAGAAACCGTTGTTAGTCCCTGTCAAAGAAATGGTTGTATGTTCAAGAAGACGATCTGACTTAGGCGAAGCAAAGTGCATGGAATTGGCTGAGTTGTTGTCGACATTATATGAAAATGATCTAAAGAATGAACGTTACCATTCAGCTTGTAGAAAACTTGTGATCAACAAGATCGTGCTAAAGCATCAACTAGTATAACCAGTTGCGAGCCAAGAAGAGGTCGTCCACCTATGAAAGAGAAGAAAGTTTAGTAATAAACAGACCAGAGAGACTTAAAACTATACCAAATTCAAAAGTGTGTATAGGCTATTCAACCCGCGTAAATGTGTTGCTGATAGTGAAGAAGATTTACAATAAGTGATCACTGATAACAGAGGTAAAACTCTAATTAGAATAAAGGAAGAAACAAATGATGATTCAATAAGATCCAAATTGTCCAACCTTTTTGATCCAGGTGATGCAGCTGCACAAGAGATAAGGTATCATCAGTCATGCCTTCGCTCAGCAGAGAGAACCTGCAAACTAACAATAACAAATATTGACAAAAATGAACAAAGAGACAAGGTGATTAAAGCAACAGCGGACGCACAAGTATGCAGTTGTCTAAGAATAAAACTTTGACTATGAATGACCTAAATGACAAATATGAAGCTACATTTGTTAACCCTGCTTCAAAAAAAAAGTGAGATGATAACTGTCCCATGGGAATTAGAGTAAGCTGTTGAAAAGCATTGTGATCCCGCATCAACAGTAGAAAATTGCCTTCAAGTTGCAAATATATTGAGGCAAGAAATCTTGCAGACACGAAACTGGAAATTCAGTGGAACTAATTCACTACAGGATTACAAGAATACAAGAACCCTCCTCTGACAAGGATGTTTGTAGAAGCTCTACGGGCCTCATTCCTTGCAACTGGAAGACATAGGAAGGAGGATGCACAGTCAGCGATCAATATGATTAGTCAACTGCTTGTTCACAATACACTCTCTACTAGACAAATTAAGCACAAATCAGAAGAAAGCTTTAAAAGAGTCACCGGAACGCCATTTTCAGTAATGCCTCCACTATCAACTCACCAGACTACTAGAAGCTAAGATCTTGCCCATTTGTTACCTGAAATATATGTAGCAAATACTTATTCATCTATGTTACAATTAGAACAAAGGGTTCATCAAGCAGTCATGTCACGGATAGAGGATGCAGGGATTGGAGATTGCATACCGGACTTTGTGAAGAAAGATATCCCAGTCTTTTCTGCAATAGATGATATAGACTTCTTAGGGGATACATCATGCGGAAAGGACACCCTCCACGGAACCGTTATTGTCATGTTCCAAAAAGAAAATTCCTGAAATGATACTTCCGATACTTTTAACTTGCCACTACATACACCAGAAACAAGTGGAACTAATCCACTTCACTTGAAAATTAAGTACAAGCAGGCACCAAAAATAAGTCTGAAACCAATAAAGTTTGAACAAACTCAATATAAATGTGAGAATCCACCTGACATAGATTACAAAAAGATATGGGTTTTAAGCTGATATGCAACAAGTAAAGTTGATTAAACTGCTGAATCCCATATATCCAATGATATTTTCAATTCAGTGGAGAACATATTGTCTACAATGCCATCCACATCTCGTCCACATCTTAGAAAGATAAATGTGATGCCAACATGGGGTGCAACTCGATCATTAATTCTTAGGTCAGGAGGAAAAACATGTAGATATCGTTCACAGTGAGGTGGTCACCTCTCTTTTTAAGAAAAAGCCTTGAAGGTAGTGGTTTGGATACACTGGAAATAGAGACAGGTGTATGTTCAAGTGCAGTAATCAGAGGCATATACTCAGGAAAATCTTTTAAGCAAGATGTAGAATACCACATAGTAAATTATATGGCAATATTAATTTTACAACTTGAAGCCATAATGGGTATTATGTAACCTGATATGTTACAGAAATGTGTCAAGTTAAAAGAATATCTTCGTACTGCAAGTACAGACATACACTGCATATAAAGAAGTGTCAGCGGCTTATGCAGACAGTGTGAAAGAAAATTTGGAGGAAATCCCTGATGGAGAGCTTGCAAGATGGATGAAATCATATACACAAGTTGAAGCGCTCTTGCGCATCATCAAAGGATGTCGTGAAGGTGTCCATGAAGAACATCTGGTGTCACTTAATGATCAAGTAAAATACTTCTTTCAGTTTGACCTATATAAATATGTCGGGACTATACTCTATACTTCGCACAGATGGAAGAGTTGAAAGCAGAAGATAAACAGGGATGGCAGATATTACAGAAAGGGAATTATTGTGTAAATCTAGTGTACACAGCACTGCCTTGTTTTCTGTTCAAGCATTAGAGCAAAGCATTAAGGATCTGAAGTCAGTTATTGGACTCACAATCACCCAACAGCTTATATCGAATGATAGCCAAACTTAAAACATTCAACACGTGGATGCCTAAAACTACTCACAGAATTGCAGACAAGGTGATCAAGTTAAGGAAAGAAAGTTTACTGTCAAGGTCTTTAATAATTTAGAATAGCACACCAGAACTTAGTCTGAAAAAAAAAACAATTGGTCACTATGAGCTTTCAGCTGTACCTCGCTCTCTGTTTGCTTCTGATCATACTTTGTTAATATCAAAAGACAAATCAGAAATCATGACGGAGATAAAGAGACAAGTGGGAGTTTCTAGGCAAGGTGAGACCAATCCACCAGAGACACTGATTAAGGTTGCAATAATTGATGCAATGGCTGAGGTTCAAGCACTCAAAATACGACCAGGCATGAAGATATCTGATGAACTAACCAAAGCATTCGTGTCCAGGATAGAGAGAAAATTAGAAAGTTATTCAGAAGGAAGAGTTATTTTTGATAGATACTACGTTGAAGATTCACTAAAAAGCAAAACAAGGTCAAAGAGAGTATCGCAATCATTCATTGAATATGATATTCACAAGCGTATGACGTTAAAACACACATCAATGAAAGATCTGTCTTCTAACAAGAACAAATCATCCTTGACGCATGAGTTTGGTGAAGCAATAATTGCTAAATACAAGGGTATTAGCAAGAAGATTGTTGTTGTTAAGGGAACTAAGGCTAGTGTCAACGAAGGTTTTCAGTTCTCTGAAACTGTAAAAGAACATAACCATGAGGAAGCAGACACACTTATACCACTACACTTGACTGATTGCCTCCGTGATACGACGCAGAAAGAGTCATTGTATATTCTCCTGATACTGATGTCTAATTTTATTAATTGACTTAGTTGCAAATGACAGACCAGGGCCATTGACAGTAGTTAGGTTTATTAACAGTTGCAATAACCTCAATATATCAAATATTGTTAGAGTAATAGGAAAAGCAAAATTCCGGGTCTAATTGGTATACACAACTTCTCAGGCGTTGACTAGGGTGGCAAATTTGCTGGTATTGGGAAACGAAGGTGGATTCGGACATATCTGGGGTTGCTTGAAGATGACCCCGTCATAATTTTTTTTTTTTTTTTTTTTTTTGCCAGCCTTGGTACCATTGCAATATCAAATGAGTTAATAGATGGTAAATTGCCAAAAAAAAGTACAACAGGTGAAAAAATTTATTTTTTCCTAATACGCAAAAGTCACAAGTGATATTCCTGATACAAGATGGGAACTCTTCAGGTCAAAGAACAGAGAAGGAGAATAATTGCCACCTACAAGAGCAGTATTGCTGCCCCACATCCACATGGTTAATTATTTATGTTCACGAGACAAGTCTTACATTCAAGCTAAGCAAACGATTCGGTCAAGAGAAAATTCAGGATGGCAAAAAACCAATGAATCATTCCAGCCAACAATGTCTTTAAATCTTCCAGCCCCTAAAGCCATAATGGAGTTAGTTAAATGTGGATGCAAAAAAAGTTGTTAAAAGCAACTGTTCTTGCCAGAACAATAATCTTGTGTACACACCTCTTTGCAAGTGCATCGACCCTGAAAATTGTAGTGACTATTGTATAACTATTGTATACAAGAATATAGAGTAGATGTTGAGTACATGTGCTATATAGGATAGTTTTTAGGTTACTATGCAAAAAACAAATGAGAAAAATATATATTTTTATTATTGTTATCATAAAAATTCAAATGATGTTCTCCGAAAATTTATGTACTATGTTTACATATCTCTATAACAGGTCTACGCTGATAAGGATGATCCATTTTATAAACAACTTGGGTTGCCGTGATAAAATCATAAACTTAATTCACTTAATTTCAAAAAATAAGGAACTGTTGATATATATTTTGTTGAAGATTAGGAACTATTGCTTAATATTTTGTGTGTTTACTTGTGTATCTACGAGAACAAGGATGATCCATTTTATAAACAACTCGTGCTGCCATGATTAATAATAGACTTAATTCACTTGATTTTAAAAAATAAGGAACTATTGACTTATGTTTTGTTGAAGATTAGGAACTGTTGCTTAATATTTTGTGTTTACTTGGATTGATAAGTAAAATTCTAACAACGTAATGGTAATGTTCTATTTTCCAAAAATATTCAGATTTTTTAAATAAACATTTTAATTTGAATATAGGAGTATCTTGTAAATCAATATGGCAGCCATTATTATGCTCTAAAAATATGTTCACTGAGTTATCTAGCGTCAAAGTTATGGGGTTAATATCTGAAATTATGCATGTAGCTGCCATAATGGGAGAAATATAGCTATTTTTCAGTTCACAGTGGTGGTCATAATGTAAACTGAGATGGCGGCCTTAAAAATGTTCCAAAAAATGGAATCCTGCAATTTTGGAATCCCCACACCCGAAACATTTAGAAAATACCATAAAATCAATTTAGGCAAGCCGATCTCACAAACCCTATTTTTTGGACTCGAGATTCCTCACTACAAATTGTAGGCGATGACAAAAAGCTGGTTCTCCTCTGCCGTCGTCGTGATCGATTGGTAGAATTCGTTCATTTTCTTTTTGATCATAGTTTCGATAATACGATCTGCGTGTCCGTTTTTTGCTAGTAAATGGCGAATTCTGTCTAATTCATTGTTTACATCTCCCAAAAAAGTGCAGTTGGGGAGTGCTCTTTTGACATAAATACTCACCACTGGTTTTTGTGGACGTCTGGGCAGTCTCACCTGGAATTCAAGCCATGGCCAGCGTTCGCTGCCTTTGTAAATACAGTAGTTTTAAATTTTCCTTCCTGTTGTTTAACTAAGACATCAAGAAAAGGCAAGTTCTTCTGCTGTCTGTGCTCTGTGGCGAAATGAAGCAACGAGTTTCTTTTCAGGGCATACAATATTTTCCTGGCGTCTTCAGCTTCTTTTATCGTGATGAAGATGTCGTCAATGTACCTCCAGTAGATCTTCGGTTTTCAGTGTCCACGGAAGGCCCTCTCTTCGACAGTAGCCACGTACATATTTGTGAAAAGGACCTCCAGTGGAATTCCCACTCCCACCCCATCCACTTGCCAATGTGGTTCCCCGTGATATGAAGTTATTCCCTTCAGCATGTCAAGGAGAGTATCTTCAGGTATGGGAAGTGTTACATCTTCCCAAGCAACCCACCTGCCAAAACTTTAATATAGTATTTGAAATAAGAAATACTGTGCTTCGCTTAGCGCCGCCTGACAAGAAGGGCCAGGAAAAATTGGCCCTTCCCTAAATCCTTAATTGTACTCTCTCTCTCTCTCTCTCTCTCTCTCTCTCTCTCTCTCTCTCTCTCTCTCTCTCAGCAAACATCCTTTGTTTCAGCACGTGGAGCCGTGAGAAGATTAATTTTGGCCAGAGGTGGAATAAAACCGGCATTACGGATTAAGGGAGAGGCTTGGGCCCAGGGAAATCATGTGGTCTGGATTAACCACGTGGTGACCCTGAATCAAAATGATGCGTGTGCATAGAGGAATAACACTAGCACTATCTGGACAGGAAAGCATCCTAATTCTGGATCAGATCAAATCAGAGGCATACCGAGAGACATAGGGGAGACGTATCTGGATGCAGTCAGAACACAACACTCTCCCTTGCTTTCCCACCTCCTTCAGAGCACAGTGCCCTTACCACAAGGTCCACCTTGCAGAGCCTCAGTCTTCTTACCAGTGAGCCCCATTAAGTCCTCCTCCACTGCCATTTCTACACTGAAGCCACCTTTTCTACGAGGTAAAGTGATCTGTTACAAAGGTTCTTTCACTCAGTCACACAGTTT
>NC_089761.1:68995664-69028164 GCF_040412425.1 Macrobrachium rosenbergii
GGGAAGTAAGATGACACGACGCTGTTCTTAAAACAGATACTGTAAGAGATTCATCTACACTATTTCGCCATGTTGAGTACTAGCTCCTCGGGATCATATGTGCTTGCCGTGTTTAGTACTAACCCTTCAGGGATCAAATGTGATCAAATGTACCAGGGACATTTAATCCCTGAGGGGTTAGTCCTAACCATGGCAAAACACATTTGATCCCCTAGGGGCTAGTACTATACGCTGCAAAACTGTGCAGATGAGTCACTGTTTCGCCGTGTTTAGTACCAGCCACTTGGGGATCAAATGTCCCTAAGTGAATTGGTGATTTCACGAATTCCTGGAAATTTCAGGGATTTCAGAAATCCTGGTTTCACAGTTCACTATATATATATATATATATATATATATATATATATATATATATATATATATATATATATATATATATATATATATATATATATATATATATATATATATATATATATATATATATATATATATATATTGTGTGTGTGTATACAGTATATATATATATATATATATATATATATATATATATATATATATATATATATATATATATATATATATATATATATATATATATATATATATATATATATATATATATATATATATATATATATATATAAATTATATATGTATGTATATGCATTACAGGAGTGAAACCATTATAGAATTTTGAAAAGTAACACATGGTCATATGACTAAGAGGAAGTAAATACTGACTAATTCAGAAATGCTGAGAAAGAGACGATAAAAAACCTTAATGAAAACCCTGGGCAGGTGACAGCAAGCAAACACAGCAATTTAACAAGAGTTCCGTTGCAAGTGACAAGCGACTTGGTGGTTTCAAGCGTGGCCCGTCGTGGACTAGACGAAGAAACAATAGTGACGTAAATGGTGATGGTATAAAAAACAATGAACAATGAAGGCAGTAGGGATGATGAACAATGACGTAGTTTAGACGTAATAACTATGACGTTGTTGAGTCATACGCATCGACCCAAAACTCTTTAAAAAAAGGAGAGAGAGAGAGAGGGAAGCAGAGTAGAAAGATGAAAAAGGCATCTAAGGTGTTCTTATCCTTGGCACTTGTTATGTGATTCTGTCTGTCTCTGTCTCTCTCTCTCTCTCTCTCTCTCTCTCTCTCTTTGTTGATGGGACTTAGAAATTTTCGCGTATTCGTCTCCCAGTATGTGGAAGTGAACTTAAACTTTATTCTTACGGCCAGTTTTTATGCTTCGTTAATTTCGGTCTAGATCACCAGTTGGACTACAGAGAAGCAGCTCATTCATGGTTGGTGGAACACATAAATACAAAGGGGCAATTAAGAAGGAAAACTGCCAACAGTGATTCCCCTGAAGCATTTGAATTTTCATATCTGAAGAAACTAACTTAGTTCCTACCTAAAGTATAACACTACGAACACTGTTTACCACCTACCCTAGATATTTATCTACCTACTATATATAACAGGAATAAAATTTGGTATCAGCGGAGGGAATAACAGTCTTCCAAATCACCATGGTCTTTCAAACTTTGGTTAGTTCCTAAGAAGGAAAAGACTACAGAGTAGTAGTAGATTTTAGGAAATTACATAATACCGTCTGTGAGAGATCTTTTTATATCTATAGGATCCAAGAAATACTTTGCCTCAGAAGATCTGCGCTGAGGATTCCTACAAATTCCTTTAGATGAAGAAAGTAAACCACTGACTGCTTTTCCACTAGCAATGGTAGATACCAATATGTGAGAATGCCCTTTAGCCTAAGTCTAGCTCAGTAACATTTGTGAGATTTATGGATAAAGTGTTGGATGAATTAGTAGAGAAAGGTGTACAGTGTTATACTAATTTGTTGATAGCCATTGGCTCGATGGAGGAACACATAGGACTTGTCAGAGAAGTTCTAAAGAGATTTAGGAAAGCAAATTTGAAGTTAAAATGAAAGAAGTGCACAACCTTTAGAAAAGAAATAGACTATTTGTGGCATACTCTAGGTGAAAGAGTTGTTGGAGTGAACGACTTAAAAGTTAAGGTAATAAAAGAATACCCTAAACTTCAAGAAGATTATGGATCATTTTTAAATGGGAGAAGACTATACAATTGGATGTCAATAATTGGACTTTAGTAAAGAATTCTTTCCAGCAACAGTTCGAACGTTGGCCACATGCCTTATACAAAGAGTTGATAACAAGTAAAGCTTAGCAGATGAAGCCCACAGAGTATACTCTTTAACAGACAAGGAATCCTTTGCAGCTATAGATATTTTAAGCATACAAATTCCATTTGATAAGACTGATCACACAACTTAAAGATCCGATTTTTTCTGAACGTAGGGCAACCTACCCAAGAGTATGAAATACAATGTTCTGAATAAATCAAATAAGGTTGCGGATGCATTATCAAAATATACACCTCTAAATGACAACACAAAAGTGATTAATCAAGAAACACATTCTAGTGAAGTCATAATAAAGTATTTGTAATGAATTATTCAGAGGAGCTATCGAAAACCCACTTTATGAAAGAACAACAAGGCAAAGATGATAAATATGTGTGTGAAAAGAAACTAGATTCTTTTGAGAAGAGGATGCCCAATTAATGAATTTATAATACTAGAGAAACTTGATCAGTAGCAATAACAAGATAACTGAGAGATTAGTGAAAATGATAATCCAGTAAGACCTCATCCAGGAAAATTTAATACTTCCACTGAGAAGACTATACAAGGTGTCAATAAGAAATCTGGAATACACTCGTTATAAGAGGGAAATCAGATGAAGAAGTATATACGCTTATCCGACAAATTCCATTTGAAAGAATATAATCCATATCTTCTAACAAGTAATGATTTAGTATAGATGAATAATGAGAAATACTTAGATGCTCTAAGCAAAGATGGAAAAGTGATGCGGTCTTTTGAAGGTATTTTGTAGATAACCTGCCCCATAACTAATAACTTTAAAAAATGGGTCAGAATTTAATAACGGAATGGTTCAAGAAATCTGATACGCTCAACGTAGAAAAGGTAACCATATAACCATATCTTCTAACAAGTAATGATTTAGTAGAGAGGAATAACAGAACTTTAGATGCTCTAAGACAGTGGGACAAGATGCTAATTTACTTTGATCCAATTGCCAATAAATGCTAGATATCATACTAGCGCACAAGTAACACCCATAAAGGCTTTATGGAATATGATGAGACTGCCATATAAATATATATATATATATATATATATATATATATATATATATATATATATATATATATATATATATATATATATATATATATATATATATACATATATATATATATATATATATATATATATACATATATATATATATATATATATATATATATATATATATATATATATATATATATATTGTCAGGAACAGTAGGACTGTTCTTTTGATAACGTGAGCTTGGTTTCGTAGGAACAGTTTGCTTGTTGCACTCAACTTATCGTGCTTAATTTGTGAGCTATCTCCGTCGTTTCACAAATATTTTAAGACTCTAGGGTTAAAATGAAAATTATGTTTCCTTAAAATTACTTGATTCTGTTTTTGCAACTCTTATAAGCTTTCTTCCACCCTGTACGTACAGTATATGGGTACCCATAAATGACCGAGTCTTTATCGTAATTAGGCACTTTGTAACTTTTATAAGTCTGGAACTTAGTCTTAAGATTTATCATTTTCTAGTTTCTGGGCACTCGCGTTATTTGCCTAAGTCCAAAAAACGCTTGAGGATCGCAGGGTCACCTCCACAGACCATTCACACTCCCTTCTTTTACTTTGTGCCTCCTGCCTCTCTCTCTTTTATCTTTTTCTCTGTCTCTCCGCTCTTGTGCTTTTGTTTATATTCACTGACCCCTGATTTTAGCACCCCCTCCTAGTTGTTCCTTTTTGACTGTTGATAATTGGCTGTGGCTCCTTTTGGAAACACCTTCTTCTGTTCTATTCAGCCCTTGGGGTGTGCCTTAGGCATCTTGGTTTGGGCATTGGTTAAAGGCCTTCTTTAGCACGCCCTTAAAGCTTGGTGCTGTTAAGCTTGGCCTCTCAACTGGTCCAACTGTTAATCCTGACCTCTTAGAGGAAGGTCTAAGCTTTTAGCTTCTCCTCTCCCATTAATTCTAAGCACTCAAGGGTCAAGAAGTTATTTCATATTAATTCCTGGCACTCTCACGTGTCACTAGAGGTGTGAGACTGCCATCAATATTGTCTTAGTGTTAAGGGGATGAATTCACCTTAATCTACATGTAAATATTGAGAGATCCTTTGCTAGTAATCTGGGGTTTTTCATCAAACCATTGTACATACATTCCCTTTTTCTACAGGATACTCGACCATAATTGATATGGGCCAAGTTGGTGGTCTCGCATAAGAGAATCATTCACAGTTAAGTTTACTTTCACAAAGGGGATTTTCACTAAGAGCTGAAGGCACTTCTTTTCCATACGACACTCGACACAGAATTATGGTCGATTACGATGGTCCTACAAACTGATAGTCCATTCAGGATAGCTTATTCTCTGTTTAACATTTTCTCTATTTATTAGACTCGATTTATAATTCCATCATATATATATATATATATATATATATATATATATATATATATATATATATATATATATATATATATATATATATATATATATATATATATATATATATATATATATATATATATATATATATATATATATATATATATATATATATATATATATATATATATATATATATATATATATATATATATATATATATATATATATATATATATATATATATATAAATATATATATATATATATATATATATATATATATATGTATATATATATATTCAATCAGTAAGCTATAAACGTCCTTTAATATCAGTTCGCTTTACTCCAAAATAATATATTTTCATGTATGTTACCGAAGAAGGAATTTTAATTGATAATAAGTTAAAGTCAGCGTCTCGTAGGCTCGAACCAGCGAAGACAAGAACTCAGGACTACAGTGGACGCATTTTAACCCACGCGGCCAGCCTCACTTGCTGGCCGCGTGTGAGTTAAAATGCGTCCACTATAGTCCTGAGTTCTTGTCTTCGCTGGTTCGAGCTCACGAGACGACGAACTTATTATCAATTAAAATTCCCTTCGGTAACATATATGAAAATATATTATTTCCGAGGTAGAGCTAATTGATATTAAAGGACGTTTGTAGCTTACTGATTGAATATGAATCACGGTGATGTGATAAAAGTCATATATATATATATATATATATATATATATATATATATATATATATATATATATATATATATATATATATATTGATAATTGATGGAAACCACTTCCTAAGCAAACCCAAACTCCAAACTGCTTTGCACCCCAAAAAAATAACATAACTTCCTACTGACATCTAACTGAGGAAGGCATGAGAAACTCAGCCCTATGTAAATTTCTCTCCATGCTCCCTTTTGGTGCATCTGTTTATCTTTCCTAAAGACCTGGTGACTGCTTGAATTACCTCTTTTCAGATAAAAGGCGAATGGAGACGAGGCCTGCCGAAAATCTGCCAGAAAGGTTAAGTTCCCCCAAAAAACTGGCGAACATGGGTTGCCAGAAGTCACCAAGGTTTGGGGAAGATTCCAACATAGAAAACGCCCAGTGACCTCTGGAAGAAGCAAGAAAAAAAGCCACCGAGGTCATATAAGGCGAGAAACAGCAGTCGTCGCTCTCAGAAACATCCCGGTAGCAGAATGACTCACATCCCCTTGCATGCTCCTTATTGAGCTGACCCCTCCGCGTGGTTACCTTTCCATCACCCAGTCACAGTACCTTTCCATTTCCCATTAAACTCATCCCTCTAGAACTGGTGAAGTTCGACGAGACCCCTCCATCACTCCGTTATAAGGTAACGTCCCGATTCGAGGTTTTATCAACATTCAAGTATCTTTAATCTTCCCCTGCACGCTCATTTTCTTTTCTGAAGTGAGAGTTGTCACAAAGACCTGACTCACTTAGCTCAATGCGAATTTTATATCGTACCAGAATCAAGTTATCTTGTCACCCTCTGTGCAACCCTCGATTCACCCGAGATCGTTATAATTATCCCTGTGCAACCATTGGCATTATCAAATTGCAGACGGTACATTGACTGTGGAAACATCGACTTGTCTTGTGTTTCTTGCAGTGAAAAGGCCGCTGCAATCAATTCTTCTGTATCCCTTTCAAGATATTCAATTTTTGAACAGTGATAGCATAACTAACTACACGGCAGCCCCCTGTTGTATCTGCCTATCATTCCCCAGTCTTCTGATTGACGTGTTTAATTGTAAATATATTCTATTTAAAGTAAACCTAAGTGTTTATCTGCAACAGTCCCTTGTTGAAATACGGCCTTCAGCCCAACTGTTTTTCTATTTAGTTTCCTGCCTGACCTAGCAATTGCAGTCAGAATCTCAAGGTAAATTAGTAAGGCCCCCTGTTCATGAGCTGGACCTCGGATTGGACCCCTGAACAAGGAATACAGTAAGTAGGCCAGGTAAGACTCTAAGAGTGGCGACCAATGCCTATAGGATCGTAGATTCCAGACAGTAGCTTTCGCTAAAGCTGGACACGAGATTGGAAACGAATCTGGTAACGTAAATCCTAGAATAAGCACAAGCATGCAAGTTCCCACAGTGTAAGTACTGTACAATGTTATTATTTTTAGCATATCATAGGTGCGAATAAAATTATTACTGTGTACATTGTTAGGAAACAATAGGCCCCGTGCATGCTAACAAGATTTTTCATAGCTAAGAGAGAGCGTATCTTCCAAAAACCCAGAATTTTGACTAAAGCATGGTAGTCTGCATGTCTTAACCGCTAGGATTAGCTAAGCAGTGAAATACAAATATAAGTGATAAAGAAAGGAAATAGTGCGCTTATTTCCTCCATGTGCTCTGGACAATTTGGCGTCCAAGAATTAGCTAGGTACACCGTAAAATTCGGGCCGCGAATTATAGCCCAACCAGAAATTTTTCGCTTCGCTGGAGTACTGTATACTCGTATCTCTCTCTCGCTAGTCGTAGCAAAAGCGCTAGGTTTTCGTAAAAATCCTGTTTAAAATTTTAAATAATTATTTTGTTGCATCCAAGAAATATCATTTCATTTGCAGACACGTGAGCCATCGCCTTCTGACCATCAGTTAACTATAAGTAATCATGAGAATTTCTACGCATTCATAAATTCCGAGCGCCAAGTTGGGAAAACCCGTTCCGATAGCATTTGTCTTTTTCATAAGTTTCCTTGCGAAATTTCTCTCACAATGAACAGCACGTGTTTTACCCAACTGCCCCCGCCCCTCCTCACCCATCGTCAAATACCACGCGAGCGCGACCGTTGTGTTAATAACCATACCATTTAGGCACAGACCAGCCAGGCAACTTTCATAAATAGAGTAAATGCATTGTGGACTTCACCATAAGCAAACATTCAACCCGTTCATGTTAGTTGTAAGCATTTTGTACTCGTCATATCAGGGAGGATTTATTTACTTCGCCTTGGCACTGAAATTTATAAAGCGTCGTATTATTTGCATTTGGTTGCCTTCCTACCGCGGGTAGCTCAGTTGTTTTGCCAAGTAAGGACGTGTGTTACCGAAACTTGTTTTCACAGCGTAAGGCCATCTGCTCCAACCATAGATGTTTCAATTATGAACGGCCGCGTTCTATGGACAGGCTATATTTATTCCTTTGAGAATTTTCGCTTTTTGTCCAAGGACACGCCAGAGTCGTTCCCTTACGAACCTTATTTACGTTTTCAAAACATTTTAAATTCGTTCCGGAACGTTCTAGGACACGCCAGAGTCGTTCACCTACGAACCTTTACCTTCTGAGAACCCCTTAAAGTCGTTCATTTACGTCCTAAAACACGTTAGAGTCGTTCTCTTATGAACCTTCACCAATTAAGTAATTATCTTACTTTGTTTTATACTCATTAACTGCTGCTTAATATCCTTTCCTTAGAAGGTAAAATTATTACTGGTGTTCACAGCATATCTGCAAAGTCAAGTAAAAGTCATAAGTAATTTCTTTTGTTTGTAATTGACTTTGATCTTTCGCAGAGATATTCCATTTTTAAGTCCTGAGAGCCCCTTCAATTCGTTCAATTAAGAACCTCATGTTCAAGAACCCATTACGCTCTTCAAGCTAATAGTTAACTTCATTTAAGAGCATGTTCTTCGAACCAT
This sequence comes from Macrobrachium rosenbergii, assembly GCF_040412425.1. Lineage (NCBI taxonomy): Eukaryota > Metazoa > Arthropoda > Malacostraca > Decapoda > Palaemonidae > Macrobrachium > Macrobrachium rosenbergii. The sequence goes on from NC_089761.1 coordinate 69,003,932, forward strand.
TAATTCATTATGTTCATCTAAGAACTCATTAAGCTCTTCAGGCTATTAGTTACTTAATTTAAGAGCCGTTCTTTGAACAGTGTATAAATTACGTTCACCTAAGAACCCATTATGCTCTTCAAGATACTAGTTACTTTCATTTAAGAGCCTGTTCTTCAAACAAGTTAATAATTATATTCACCTAAGAACCCCTTACGCTCTTCAAGCTACTAGATAGTTCACCCAAGAGCTCGTTCTCCTAACAACTCAGATAAAGACCGTCCTTCGAACCTGCAAATTAAGCTCAGTTGGGATAATATAACCAGCTCCTTGTAATAGGAAAACTTCCCTCGACACCTCGGCAATATGGCTTCTTACTCCGATGACATCACAGCCCTTGTCACTGCCGGTAAAACCATGGGGCTCAAGGGAAAAGAGTTGCTAGACTGAGATGATAAAAGGGAGAAAGAAAGAGAAGCCAGGGAAGAAAGGGAGAGGCAAGAAAGAGAAGCCAAGGAAGAAAGGGAGAGGCAAGAAAGAGAGCAAGCCAGGCTGGACAGGTTAGTGCAGGAAGAACGAGAGAGGCAAAACAGGTTAGCTAAAGAAAACTGGGATCGAGCGCATGAGCTCACCATGGCCGCAGAAGAGGTCCGTAGCCCTACAACCATGCCTCCACCATCCTGAGGCCTGGCTCAACCTAGTGGAAGGGGTCCTCATGAATTTCAAGCCCCAGCCCACAGAAATCTCTATGCTGCTGTCAAAACATCTAGAGGGAAAGGGCCAAACAGCGTTCTGCTCTGTTCCGTAAGCAGACCGTGGAAATCTTGCGGAGGTCTGGAAGGCCATAATTAAGGCCTACGAGCTCACCCCCGAAAGATGGAGACAACGTTGGAGAGGACACCCAAAAGAGGCAGGTCAAACATGGGCCAACTGGGCATGCCATAAGTCCCAAGCGCTCAAGCAGTGGCTAGAATCCCGCAACGCTACCTCTGCGGAGGAAATAATAGAAACTTTTCAGCTCGAGGACTTCCTACACTACGCCCCTCCAGCCCTTGCTACTTACCTCTGCGACAAGAACCCTCCGACGCTAGATGTGTACTGCCGTTTGGCAGACCACTGGGACACCATCCTACAGGCAGTTCCTGGAGCTGTCAGACTTGGCCTTCTTCCCTTACCTACAGTCACCCTCCACCCAAGAATGAGCACCCTCACATGAAGCCCGTGTGCGGCTATTGTAAAAAAACTGGGGCATTCCACGGAACAGTGCCACTCGAAGGCTGAGAATCAGCCCGAAACTCCCGCTAAGTCCTCCAATGAGATCATGCCAAACTGAGCCACGTCTGGCTCTGGAGTGAACAACAAGGGGCCTGCTCCCTCCACTGGGATAGTGCCACACCAAGATTACAGCAAAAATTATTGCACCACTTGTCAGTTTCAAGGACACTCTGCTCTATGGGTAAAGTACCCTAGTAAAACAAAATCAACTGTCATTGCTTTGGCAATGACAAATCCGAAAACCTTAGGCTCCCCAGCCGAAGGCCCTATATCTGTGGCACCTCCCAGAGGTAGCTACCCTGCCCGCCAGGTCACAGCATTCGATGACACTGGTGCACAAATCTCCCTCACAGGAGAAGATAAGGTCCCCTATAGGGTCACCATTGACAGATGTAAACTTTTTACCGTGGAGGGTATCAATCGAATGAAGATGATTCTCCTAACGTCAAGCTAAGTATCACAAGACCTCAAAGATAAAAATCTGCACTCTTTCAGTAGCTACTTACCTTCCAGGAGGCTATGACCTCCTCCTGGGACAGGACTTCCGGTCCCCTTCTAAGTTAAAGAAATCCAGGGGTCCTATCCCTCCACAAATAAATAAAAACCAAGAGTCCTCAAGGACCTGCCTTAAACCCACTGCCAGTGCCACTTGAGTACCCTCAGCAGTGCCAGGCTCCGACTGTCAAGCCCTCGATAAATCACATTCCAGTGCCAGTGCCAAGGTGCACCCTGAATCTTCCCCCAAGGGATCCCAGTCAGGGTCACCTCTCCCCCTCTGGCTTGGCACCAGATTCCTCTGACCACAGCAGAAACTCACCCAAAGGTGTGGCCTTGCAACCCGTGCCTAAGCTGGTCATGGCAACCTGCAAACCTCTCATGCCCACCACGACCTTTTTTCCTCCTTCCCAGTCCTCCTCAGACAAAACAATGAATAAGAAATCTGCCATATTGCAACTGGCCGATGAATTCGAGGAATTGCAACAACTAGTAGTTGAGCTTGCAATGAATGCCCCTACTTTGGCTAACAAAGAAACCAGAACAGGTGGCCCTTCTATGTCTCCCTTGGACTCGGTCCCACCGATTCCCCTACCAAGGAGGTCCACCAAAGAAAGGTCACGGGCACAGATAAATCCAGGTAGCCCAATAAGAGCTGTTGAGCTCTCCTCGCACTAGTACCTTCTGGCACAGTGCCCCACCTTTATCTTATGAAGAACTTTGGCACCTGTATCCAGAGGAGGATGCCGGGTTTCTTCCCCTGTTTATTCTTCCCACGACTCTGTGACTTAACTTCTTGTAATGTTTCCTTCTACCACTCTGATCATTTCTCTCTCTTTTTCCAATCTTCTAATTTAACACTTTCCTGGCAATCTTACCTCTTCATGAACCCTTTGTATAAGCCTATAAATGGCCCCCCTCATCTTAATTTGCTTCCCACTCTGCCAGTGCAGAGTGCAATCGCCAGATTCTTTTAAACCGTAAGTCCTTTGACTTCCTATGTAATGCTTACAATGGCATGGTAACTTTTAAAATGAATATAACAGAGCCATCCTGCCTAATTTCATGAGTGCCACTCCTGGCACGTACCATTACCATTGGCAGGTGTTCCTGCTAGGGGCTACCTTTTTGTTGCCATATGGGGCTGAAGAATGAACCTAGCCGGCTTTCATAGGCCAAGATATGTATTTCTTGTATATTACCCATAACTTTTCCTTACTCTTGCATCTGTCATTTATTTGACTTGTGACTTGAAAAGCCCATGTATTTCACGTGCTTAACTGTCCTTCATCGTACTTAGCTTCGTGCTGCAAGGCACCTGTGTTGTGTAGTGCCACATCTGGCAATGTGCAGCCTCATAAAAATATTGTGGCATCACCTAACCTAAGCCCATGGATACTTCATTGTAATTCCTCCTCAAGGCACCCTAACTGCATGGCTTTGGACTGTCAGGGTAACCTTATTAATTGAGGGACCTGTTGACCTAGGCACCATAGGTTACCTTTTTTATTATCAAATCTTGATTATTTTTTTTTAGGAAGTTGCTTATAGCATACTATTACTGCACAACAAATATTTTGGTGATATTTTGAAAACTGAATTTTTAAATAAATAAATAAATAAATAAATATGGGAAAATAAGACAATTTTTGGACTGCTAAGGCTTTTTTATTTATGAGGTAAATTCTTGTTTTTTTGTTTTAAATTACTCTACATACATTTAAGTATAAAACTCGGGAATTATTACTTTCCAAACCTACTTTTTTTTAGGTACATGAGATGCCTGATAAACCCAGGTTGACAAAAATGAAAAATAAATTGATGAAAACTAATTAAAAAATCACCAAACATTGAAAAAAGCATGTACACTCTTAAATGTACCAGACATATAAACTTAAAGCTTTTATAAACAAGAGGCAAAAAGAATTGAGTCTCTAAGTAGAAAAATAATGGAGCCTTAGCACTTAGAAGCTGAAAAACTTTGATTTTGAGAAAAAGGCACTTAAAGTTGGTGACACTGATAAAGTGGTGTTGGGAGATTATTTGAAGTTTCTTGGTAATGAAGCTGCCCCTGCTTCATAATCTGGGTCTTTACAATTTTTCTCTTGTAGCCTTCTTCTTGAAAGGTAAGTCCATATTGGCATCCATCCTGGCTTGATATGCTGATGATATTTCAGTGCGTGGAAAACCAAAATAGTAATCTAAGTGGCTGGCTGTATAACCAGCATTATAGTTTGCTACAGCTTGTGCTGCTGCAAAGTCAATAATCCTCTTGCTTCCATTTTTACTCTTAGGGCAGTATCTCCACAGTCTTGAGTGTAGAGATTCATTTCGGTTCTGGGTTTGGCCATGAAGACACGCCTCCAAGAGCTCGTCACTCGTCATTCTTTTGTAGACTTCAAATATTTGTTTTTTCCCTTCCTCATCAACAATGAATTTCACTTTCATGGTAGAATGTGACTGGGGAACCTCATTATTCATCACTGCTTTTTGATAAAAGCAATAGGTATCCACTGACTTATCACAATAATCATTATTATGACATTCATCTGTGGAAGAGCAGTGATGGAATCCTGCTAATATGGCTCTTCTCATTTCCTCTACACTTGTTCCTGCAAATTTTTTAATTGCATGTCCATAATAAAAGTCAAAGCTTCAATAACATCACCTGTGAGCTTTTATTTTTTCCAGCAAGTAATTTCATCCTTCGCCCATTTACTATTTTCACATATGTCATCTTCAGGTTTTCTAAAGCTTTACGAAACCGTTTACACACATGGTTGACGCATTCGATTTTCCTTACAGTTACTCCTATATCATAATATGGTCCTTTGCCATCATTCTGCTCCTTTACTTTATCAAATGCAGTGCTATCTCCATCTGACAGCATTGTCTCATAACATAACTTCAGTTCCCTTGATCGAGCCCACATGCGTACGGCTGCACTCCACTCCATACCTCCACTCTTCCCACTATAGTTCATGTTGCACTTGTGCTTGTGAGCTGCCATTAGCTCTCTATATTTCTCATCATTTATCTTTTTACTTTCCAGTTTTCTTTTATGAGAAATACATGTCTCACAATAGTTACTTAGAGTTTCATAATCTGTCACAACCCCTGTATGTCTCTCAATTCCAGCTCCAAACCCATAATGAGACATATGTCCCCTGTTTTGACAACTGCCATCAAATGACACACTCACTGGCAGTATACCATTTACTGGTGTAATTCCCAATTCATTTTCATAATATCTAAACAATTCTTTAGTATTCATAAGAAAAGATTTTACTTTAGCAATAGCTATCTCAGTAACATGACCTGAACACGTTTTGAAGGCAATTTTCCCCAAACTCAAACACTCACACAATTTTGTGAATCCATTATACCCTAAGCCCAGCAACATGGTTATATATATTATAAGCATGGATGTTACTGGTAGAAAAGATTTGCTCAAACCACTGTCATCACTGATAATGTTTTCACAGGCGTTACATTTCACAAATATTCTTGAATCAAGACATTTCGAAATTACTTCCACTTTAGTGTTATTTTCGAAGCAAAAGGGACAGGCCATCCGTTTTACAGCACTCCCAAGATATTCATTGCTAATAAAGGAGTATCTGTCACTGGATATATTCACACTTTCACTTGTAAACAGAGATTTACGAAGAACTGACGAACTTACTGAATTGCCATTAGAATTTTCACACTTGGATTCTCGCTTTCTTTTAGCAGCTTTTCCTCCTAAATGTGCGTTATTTCGGCAATGTCTCACACGTTTTGTTGGTCTAAGCATGTTTATGATAATGTGAGACACATATAGAATTAATGTGCACCTCAAATTCAGTAAATAATGTAAAATGCTTATTTTCCTTCAGCAGTGGTTTCAAAACCTTGGTCAACAAAAACGTGTGTTTGTTTTGGTATGAAAAGCATCTCAGGTCAAATGGATGCTAGGCGACGAGTATGAGAAACCTTCACGGACAAACTCACTGGGAAAGGAAAGCCACAAGTAAAACTAATGAAAACTACAACCAAAAATGCGAAAAAAACTAAAACATTCCGATGCCTCTTGGTTTGACAGCTGCATTTAAAGCCAACTTGGCATTTAAAAGTACGTGACATTTAAACTTGCGCGAGCGCAAACACGCCAAAACACCTGCCAAATTATGTAATTATACTTATACAATGTTATGGTGTAATCATCTCGATTTCGAATTTTGGACGATTTTGTGCCTATTTTATAGGTCAATGGTTTAAGTGCACATCTAACCTGAAGTTTCAATGCCGTACTAATCCTATTATTGTTCTCCGTGTTGTTACCTAGATTCTAGAAATATTAATTCATAAACCTATTAATTTTGAATTTGCTATGATGCTGCTTTAACGTAATAACATGTGAGATATATAAATTTAAGTTGCAGCGTAACATAAACTACATAATGTCCAATTTCAAAATCAGTGAGATGTACCTTGCATTGATTTACTTGCAGAATTAATTATTTTTCCGAAATGTAATGTTACCACAAAAGGGAAGTAAAGAGTTATCAGTTTGTTCAGTAGAGTTCACTTAGTTGCTGACATTTCCACCCAATTCAAGGTGCAATTGTCAACTTTGTTGGGGAGCTGTTAAGTGGGAAAAAACTTCCTAAGCAAACCCAAACCTCCAAACTGCTTTGCACCCCAAAAGAACATAATTTCGTACAGAGGTTTAACATGTACACAGATGCCCTGAATGTCAAACTGAGCTCACTCCCAATTGGATGCACTATCAACGAAACAACATAAACAACCTCTGTTTCGCCTACGATATGGTTCTGATCTCCCCATTAATGCAAAGTCTCCAGCGACTCATCGACACCTGCCGCCAGTATGCAGAGGAATTTGATATCCTATACAACGAAACCAAGACCCAGTGTATGTCGCTGCTCCCGAGATCGCTCAAGGATATTGCAGAACCGCAAATTTTCCTTGGAAATTATCGTCTGGAATTCGTGCATGGATTTCCTTATTTGGACCACATTATCACGGACGACCTAAAAGATACGGCAGACATAGAAAAGAGGCGTCGTAAACTATGTGCAATGGGCAACGTGATTGCAAGGAGGTTTGCCTTCTGTCACCGAGACACGAAACTGCTGTTCTTCCGCTCGTACTGCTGCAGTATATATATATGGGTGTTCCCTTTGGTCGAACTATACCCGAGAGACCAAAGGACGTATCACTGTTGTTCACAATAACATTCTGAGACGACTCACAAACACTCCTCGCTATCACTCCGCCTTGCAGAGGTTCACAGAAAACCGCCTGGATAATTTGAAAATCATTGTTAGGCGAACAATGTCCAGTCTGATCATCCGACTGAGAAACAGCAGCAACTCGCTCATACAAAACATCCTAAGCAGTGAGGCAAGAAGGAGATCTAAATTGTGGGAAAGATGGAATAACGCGGCGTCTGTTCCTTAAATGACTTATTCTCTATTTTTGCAATTGAAGTGTCATCTCCAGAATCTGCTGTCATTATTATTATTATTATTATTATTATTATTATTATTATTATTATTATTATTATTATTATTATTATGTTTCTACGTTTCTTGTTATTATTGGTATTTTTCCTTTTTTTCATAACACTGCTGTGAATATCATTGTAGAGTTTTGCAATTTTCAATTCTCACATTTAGCCTTCGGGACCTAACTTATGCAACGACCTAAGGTCCCTAGCTGAAAATTAATCGTCTGCAGTCTGTATTTTTAATTGTTATAATTTTTTATATTTTTTTTTATTATTTTTCTCCATATAATTACTGTCATTGCCATTATTATGAATTCTATTTTTTCTACTTCTTCAGCAACTGTGTGGATACTGCCGATTATTATTTTTATCATGTTATCTTATGTGTTTAGATTGTGTGTATTGTATTTGAATACTCCCTGTATATGACCCTGAGCCGCAATAAAGAATATTATTATTATTATTATGTAGTAAACCCAAATAAAGTAAATAACATCATAACCTAACTTTGAATCACTTCGATTCCCTCTTTGGAAGTGGAAGCTGGTCACGGCTTCTAAGGAAAGCTCAGTTTGCAAAAGCCAAATGGTATTAAAACCTTAATACCATATAGCAAACCCAAGAAGAGTAAATAGCATCATAACGCAACTTTGAATCATCTCGACTCCCTCTTTGGAAGTGGAAGTTGGTCAAGGTCTGTAACCTTGGAAACTGGCCAGAAAAACTAAAATGGTAAATAATCAAGAAAAAGGAGCAAATGATATGTATAATAATCTATTTAATTCATTTGAAATATTAATGCATACAGGAGCGCAAGAAGATACTGCTACAGAATTGGCAGAGGAAAGTTGTGATGGACCGGAAATTAAAGAGAAAAAGATACCTTTGGCGAGAACACCACCCAAAACAAAAACAAAAAATATTAGAGAAACATCATTCAAACCAAAGAAAAAAGATATGAAGAAAAAAATACAAACAAACCCAAGCTAAGACTATACCTTTATCTCCTTAAAATAATAGTAAAACCAATGGAATCAGATATCCAGAACACCAAAGAAGCAGAGGAGAATCATACCTTAGATAAGAATGATTATGTCAAGGGAAAAGAGGTTACTCCATCACCAATAACTGGTACAACAAGAGCAAATGAAGCAAGAAATATGCATGATATCACATGTGGATGTAATGAATGTTTCATTGAATTGGGCAATAAGAACAAAAACATAGCAAAAGATAGTTTAACAAACATTATAAGAAATTTTAAGAAAGATTAAAAAAAAAGAAACCACTGATTTGAACACACATGAAAAAGGTTGCATGTGCATTGAACACCTAATACATTACAAAAAAATGTCGTGAGTAAATTAGAAAAAAACCAAGTTGGTAATCCAGAAAAGAGTGTACAACTCGACCGCTTTTACATAATATTTTCAATAGCTATATTATACAGTAGAACGTAAATGGTCTACAGACCAGATTACATCTAGGGGAAATACAATGATTACTAAAAGAATATGAACCAGTGATATTATGTTTCTAACATGTCAACAAAACAGCACCAACAATACACCTTAGCATCTGCATCAAGAGAGGAAGAAGGAAATTTAGGTACAGCCATATATGTACATAACAAAGTGTGTTATGACAAAGTACCAGTAAACATTACTGACTTTCAAATACCAGGTATTAAAATACGAATAAAAAACGATAATTATGTAATTTATAATTAAAGCAACCAACCTTATAAAAATTACAACACTGATAAACTTTAAGAAAAATTAACAATGCCAATAAACCTACATTAGTAATAGGCGATTTAAATGCTCACAATCCAATATGGGACTATAAATGTACAAACGCAAATAGACCAGGACATAAAATAGAAGAATTCGTGGATTCAAATATATGTGCTGTATAAATGCACATATTGAAAAACACATGGAACATTTTCCTCAGTAGACCTAACTCTATGTGCATCCAGTACAGTAGAAAGATTAGATTGGAATAAAGTTGATAACTTGTACCCCGGTGCTCGTTTCCCAATATTAATTTCATCAATACAAAATAACCCTGTTAAGCGTCACTCATTATAACATTTATAAAGCAGATTGGGAGTGATGTGAATTACACATAAGGAACATCCTACCATCTGAGTATCTAAAAGACCATAAAGAAACTAACAAATTTCTTGTTGATTTCATTAAAAATGCTGCTGATAAAGCAATACCAAAATCAAAATCTAACTTAACAAAACACAAAGTTCCATGAAGGTCTGATTAGCTAACAGAATTAATAAAAATAAAACACTCAATAGGGGGACGATTATGTAATTTGAATAAAAAATTCAGTAAGACTGATAAAACATGAATAATATTAGAAGGAAATTTGCAAAAAATTACAATATTATTATTAGAAATTTATGCATTAAAACCTCTATACAACAAAATATCTGCAAAATTTAAAAAAGAAATAATTCAAGGAAGAATCATTTCATGGAGGAAATGTGTATCAGATCGATCTAATAATACTCCCATACAAAAAATATGGGAAAAATTCAGGAAAATAAATGGTACCCATATTAAAGCACCTAGACATGCCATATTAAAAGATGGAAAAAGAATACTAGATCAGAAAGAAATAAGTGCTGTAATAAGCAAAAACTTATCAATTGTAAGTGGTAATAAAACTTTAGATGAACTCTTCTGCACAAAGAAAATTAGTAAACAATTCTTCTTCTTCTTCTTCTTCTTCTTGGCCTTTAACGTGCATTTTTCCCATTATTATATGGGGTAAGCACGATGCCTTCTTTTGAAGGACTTTGATTTGGCGGTGGGGTAGGCCGTAGCCTCGATCGGCTGCCCTGCCTGACATCGCTTAGACCCCGGTACCGAATGTGTACATGTTACCAAACCCCCAGCTCCCTTTCTCCCAGCAATCAAACCATAATAAAAATAGATGAATGGGCCTTATCTGTAGGCCTTAAATTTTCCATAGATAAAACTAAGGCAGTCATGATTTATAAAAATAAAATGTGGCAAAAAGTTCAAGAAGTAGATTTGAAAATTAGAAATCATAATAAACCAATTGGCCAATCAGCAAAAGTTTTGGGATTAGTATTTGTCACTCACTTGAATTAGAAAGCTCACATAACATATATGAAACCAAAATGTAAAAGAGCATCAAACCTAATTGAAAAACTATCGAACACTACATGGGGAGCCGATAGACATACCCTTACAGTACTATATAAAGCAATAGTGTTATGTATCATTTATTATGGAAGCAAAATATATGGCTCAGCATCAGACGCAAAGCTGAAAACGTTTTGCCCAGTTCACAAGGAAGGCCTTAGAATATGTTCAGTGTCCTTTAGATTATCACTAAACTCATCTTTACAAGTCGAGCGTAGTCTGCCACTGTCTCTCTATAAAGATTTAATGACAATGAAAAGTGCCCTAAGAATTCAGACAAGTGATTAACCAACAAAAAGAGCATTTGAATTAAGAGATATATTTAAAAACAATCATTCACCACCTCTCCCAGTTAGAGCTATAAGATTGTTTGGGTCACTGAATATACTGTAAATATACACTTACCTTCAATAGTAAAAGTATCTTCTCCTTGGACTATGAATAAAATAAGAAATTGCACACACTTAAGATATTTATCAAAAAGTTACTCATATACCCCAGAACACCATAGACAACATACAATAGAACATACAAACCGAAAAGGTCCACATTACGCAATATACACAGCCGGATCTAAATCACAATACGGAGTGGGTTATGCTGAGTATCCCAGGACAAAACATCAATTCTCTCTAACTGATAGCCTCAATATTCACAGCAGAGTTGTGTGCAATTGCATCAGCCATAAAAATGATTAAAGAAACATTATTCAATAATGTTGTAATTTTCTGCGACTCGAGAAGCGCTATAGGAGCTATTCAAAGTTACAAACCAAAAAATAATAATGCACAACAAATTTAGTTATTACTCCATAAGCTATATAATAATGGGGAAAATACAGAAATATGTTGGATCCCTGCCCATATAGCGATTAAGGGAATTGAAGAGGCTGATAAAGCAGCCAAAGAAGCAGCCCATATTACAAGATCAAATGTAAATATCACTACTAATAATGATATAACACATATAAAGATAAGTGTTATAAAAAACGGCAAAATATGTGGAATGATGAGCCCGAAAGTAATAAATTAAAACAAATAAAACCCAGTGCTGGGAAATGGAGTTCGTCGTATCAAAAAGAGAGATATACCCAAGTAATTCTGACACGTCTCCCAATAAGCCATTCCCGTCTAACACACGGCCACCTAATGAATAATCCACATAATCCTGCTCCTGAGTGCTCAAATGTAAAGTAATGATAACAATTAAACATTTAGTGTGTGAATGTCCAAAGTATAATCGGCAGCAAACATCAGGTTTTAGAAATAAATCGATCAGTGAAATTTTGTGAATCTTCAACATTTGCAATTAATCCAGTTATGAAGTTTTTTTGAAAAATTGTAATTTTATTGACAAAATATACAGAAAAAAATATAAGTAAAAACAAATTTTTCGGGCCAGCCGTGTGAGAGGTGATAATCAGCTCAGTGGTCTGGTAAAACTGTTTGAATAATAATAATAATAATAATAATAATAATAATAATAATAATAATAATAATAATAATAATAATAATAATAATAATAATAAAAGTCCTGTTCGTCTCGGAGCCAGCGCCATAGTAAGTGATATTTAGCTTTATTCTCTGTCTGTGAAGTTACTGTTAATTTTATAATGCTCATTCTGGCCTTATTTTACAGCAAAATATTTTTTTTTATTTATTGCATCTTGTTCTGTAAAGAACGAAAACACAAAAACAGCTCGAATTTGATTTATTTCCGTCCAGTTTTCATGTGAAATGAAATCTATATATTCTCATATTCTTCACTAGGGGGTTTATTGTTTTCCTTTGAAAACTGGTAAAAATTATAAGGAGGGCAAGCAAAAAATGCAGAAAATGATTCATCGGGTGCCACAAGTGCGTTGGTGCTGGAATTTGGATGAAGTGCCAAACCACCACATGTGATCCAAACAGTTAATTTGATTAAATATCATTTCTTTGGTTGTGTACCTTGTCAGCACCATGTCTGTTTCTAGCAGAGGCCTTGGCTGATTTTCATTCCCGAAAAGGGAATCAAGAATAATAAGCTTGATCTGGTCTTAAAAGGGATGAAGAAACGTCTATGCCCACATTTATACAGTAGCATTGCTTTTACTTGCCATAAAACAGAGTGTTGATAATCATCCAAGAGTTTTGCTGCAAACCTGCACTTGAAAGGACGGGTGGACTTTTTTCAGAAAGGCTTCCCGGTGGCCTATACCCAGATATACATTGTATTTCTGGTGCCTTATAAGGTCATACCACTATAAGTAGAACCAGGAAGTACTTTGGCCGAGCTTTCATTGAAATTGTCACGTGCTCGTCTAAATCAGCACTTAAATTCTACATGGGAGAAAGCATAAACCCCCTCCACCTAACTCTTCATCACTTTCTAGGATCAATAAAAAACGTTCAAGGTCCCGCACAGTTACTCAACAAAGGTTATGTCCAAGAAGCACTAGAAATAAACAAACGGCGTGGAAAAATGGGAAAAGCCACTGCTAATTTACCTAGAGACTACCTAAATCCAAGTACTGGGGAATTTTGACAGCGTTGGAAGACCAGTAGCACCAAATAATGAGTCACCAAAGAGGTTGCTTATCTGAAAAGACAAGTGAATTATTGTTGTATAAACTACATTAAAGATATATACGTGGATAATTCATACATATGTTCGTATATACGAAACTATATTTGCTCACTGATAATGTTAAATTTCTGCTTCCACTTCATGGTCAGTGTCGGTCATTATTGAAATCGTCCGTTATGTTCACATATATCACCTCAGCCTTGATTTCCAAGGGAATTATTGAGCATCAGGATGGTTTCATGACCTTCCCTGTCCGTAGGTGTGGATGATACAGGTGGGTATGCTCATTAAGAGACAGAGAGAGAAAGAGAGAGACACTTTGTAAAGGATTTTTTATACATGATGCTCGAGAGAGAACTGTGTGGGTGAGTTTTCGCATTGGTGTGTATAAATGTTGTCTAGGAGTAACATATTCTTCTTTGAGAAGGGGCAAATAAGCATGACAATATTTGCAGTAGAAGACAAGGATTTTAGTGTAATTTCTTGTACAGTATATGTTGATTTTAAACAGTATATAACGAGCGCTGCCCTTCTCTGTGTATTTGAGTTTAATGTAGTCATCGGGGCTTTGTGACTATACATACTACATACGCATACTTTGTGGGCGTATTCTCAAATAGCGCGAATTCCAAAGTGTGAGGAAACGACCCTCGGGCACTACATATACAACATTCAAGGGAAGGATGTTCATCCATAAGTGCCACTTCCCTGCGGAACAATGGTCGTCTACTCCAGCTGAAGAAATTTGACTTCTTTGCCTCCTCCCTCCGGACAGGGAGACATTCTTTCGATAAAGAACCGCCAGCTGTGTTGACTCAACAGCTTATGGCCAACACTTACTCCTCTTAGTAAGATTGTCACCGTATTGACAGTGACAATGTTTATAAGTATTGGATTCCGCAACTAAGAAAAATTTTCTGAAACCTATGAAAGGAATTTTTTTGTGATATGCTGCATAGATAAACGCTGAAGGTGCCCAGTTCAGTTCGTAGACTAAAACTGATTTTAGTTGAGAAACTGAATTATTTTTTATTGCCCTTTCTAATAAGCATTTGTATGTTTACAGTATCATTGACGTACGTTTGAGATTCATACCATTGCGCATGATTTGCCCTTTCATTATTTTGCTTTAACTACAGTGCTATATCAACTAATGAGATTTTTTCTGTCTTGGGAAGTAAATTACAATAGGTAGCGCATATCCCTTATGCCGTCTGTTTTATGATGTAACCTTATGAAAAGTAACAAATTTTTTTACTTAATGGAAACCGTGGTGAACTAAGCTAGTAAATATCTTATATGTTTCCTTAAAAACAGTAAAATCCGTAAAATAATTGCACCTTAGTTTAACGTTTTTCGAAACAGTTCGTAAGCCTGATTACGTTTTCTCTCTAGCCTCTTTGTCACTGTCTGTAAATCCCCCGCAGTCCTCTCCTCGGCTATGAGAATAGGCAAGATTTCGGTTAGGTTTACTATCGCTCAAATAGTGGCCTCCGCTCTGGGTGGAGGGGTGTTGTTACCTGGGATCTTTACTCCGTGCCATGCTGACTCCTCCTCAGCCCCAGTTTTTTTATGTTCAGTTTCTCTCGAAGGCCTGTTTGTTTATATATATATATATATATATATATATATATATATATATATATATATATATATATATATATATATATATATATGTGTGTGTGTGTGTGTGTGTGTGTATACACACACATTACACAAAACACACACACATATATATATAAATATATATATATATATATATATATATATATATATATATATATATATATATATATATATATATATATATATATATATATTATATATATATATATATATATTTATATATATTTATATATATATGTATGTGTGTGTAAAATGATAGTTCTTGTTTCGCTCATGACATTTCCAATCACTCAAATAACCCATTAATGTCAAATTCACTTTACCTTTGTAATAACTTACCGTTAACCAAATTACTGATTAATTAATTGATTTGACAGTTATCAAACCAACAAGGAACAGGCTCGAATCTTAGTAACGGTAGGTGTGCTGATCAGACATAATACCTGTACGGTGCAAGTTATTCAAGGGATCGCTTATTTGAATGTGTCTATAGCTCAGATTTTGTTAGATTATTGAATTATTGTACATTTTGAACAGAGTACAAAAAATGGAAGAAACTTATAAAGAAAGGAAGAAAAATGACGGATAAGTCCTGTACAAATCTTTCTTGCCTTGCATTCCCATAACAACCTCACATTATAAAGTTGCAGGTTCAACAAGACCTGAACAAGGCTTTTGCTTACACATCCTTCACAAGCCACGCAAACCAGTGGAAAACAAGTCATGTTCAAGCAGAGAATAGTAAAAGTTCAAGCATCATAACATTTAATTGCCAATTGAATGAAAAATTAGGGAAAATCCTAGTTACAGTTTAACAACGTAGCGACAGAGAAAGAAAATGTCAACATCAATGTTGTTACAAGCAAGGTCAAGAGAGAACTCTCTCTTTATCTTGGGTACAAGCAGTTCTACATCCAGAAAGACGATACATTTCGTGAATAGTAATAAGAGGGAGGTAAATAACAACCAGTAAGAAAATGCATTTATTTTTGGGCCAAGAATTAAGAAGCCAGTCAGAGAATATTGCAACGAAGGAAACTTCTTTCCAAGCAATCTCACCCGTTTTTACATCCGTAACTTAACAGAGAAAGAAATAAAATTAATTTCAATTGTTTTAATTACTAGAACTGTGGGTTTTCATTCGCCCCTTTGTCAACTCGCCTTCATTCCTAAAATGGTTAAGCCTTTAATCCTTCTCTCTCTTCAAAATGACTGCCTAAGGCCTTGTTTCCAGGTGACCTTCAAAGAGGCCTTCCTCGACGACGTCAGACAACGGGCGAGGGAGGAGCCAAAAAAGAGAAAGTTGGTTCTGCGTTGCCCGGGCCATGGTAACCTCTCCACGAGGTGTGACTGGATGCCATGAACTCACTATAGAAAACGAGGCGAAGACTGACCTTTTGCGCTATCTCTCTGGATGCCCAGGCGTAACCCCCCGAGGTTAGAAATAGACGATGCAACAGCAGTCGAGAGAGAGAAGCGCACAGAACTCCACCAAGGACAGATGTCCTTACCTTTGCCTGTCCCTTGTACCCTCCACGTGTTCGACCCCGAGGTTTGAACCAGTATACCTTAATTCCCTCCTCCAGCGTTGCCGCCCTTTTGCACTGGGATATCATCATCTTGATGAAGGCAATGTAATGGAATAAGATTTCTTAGTCAATCACGCTCCTGTTATTTCTCTGTCTGATTTATTTTCTATCTCTATTGTGCGATCACTGCCGGTAATTTTTGTTGGAGCATCAAGTGTTAACATAATTATGCATTTAGTGTTGAACCGAGTTGTTTGGCACCATCTGTGCATTCCCTCAGTTCCCTTTGAGAATCTTATTATTCATGCAAGTAACTGTCTTGCATATCTTGCAGATCAGTCCTGGCTGTGGAACCACTCGGCTCTATCCAATGTGCAGTGGCCTTATACCACCCCTTCTATCCCCTCGGCGTAGAATATTTATCCTGTGTAGGATTCATTCATTTAGCAGGCCCTTATTGTTACCTGCCCAGTAATTCATCATTCTTCTGATCTGTGTGTATTATGTAAATATAATTAATTAAGAGAACCCTTGAGTTTAGTAATCTTCCCTCACATGAAGAAGGCCCTAAGCCACAGTATTTCCCCTGATTTATTTGTCTACAGAATTGCCTTAATCAGTCTGTTTAGTCAGATGTTTTAATGAAATACACTAGATTTCTTTATAATGTAAAGAACTCCCTGCAGTTATCCGTTGCCGCCCAGAATCAAGTAAGCATCGAAGGTATACTCGTAGCAATATACACTTGTGAAAAGTACTAAGTACAGCACAGCAAGATATGAGGTAATTTGTGTTGTTCATGTTAGGAGGATGATTATGAAGCAAGCCCAGGGAATCACATTAAATACAAAACGTTCAACTATGCAAGCACTATCAGGAAATCATCATTATAAAATAAAATAGTTTTACAATTGTTGCCCCATAATTATCTTTCGTACAGTACCTATGAACATGAGGTCCAACTGGAAGCAACTAGATGAAAGTTATATTTAGAGATGGCTTCTAAGTTCCTGCAGCATAGATCATAATTAGCTTTGTGGGCTTAAATCGAAACCAGTTCACCAAATCAGTGATGCTGTCCCAGCATCTTCTTTCGATTTTTCATTTCCACTGCTAAAGGACGTTTGTGTCTCTTCTACTGGTAATATATGTCGCTTTGCAGTCGAGCTCAAACTGATAGTTCTTACTCCACTTATGCGGCTTCGTAAAATTCGTTAGGCCACTTACCTTTTATTTAATTGTAATAATCAATGCTCAACATCATTAAATCCCGGACTGGACACTAGATCGATGCGAACATTTCGGGCAGTCCGTAGGTATAGGCGAGATTCACCTGTATAGTGACGTCACATGTAATGGTGTAGGTATCTGCCAAATGCTCAGTATATGGATGTTCTAATTATCAGTGAAAGCAAAAACATTAGGTAAATTTCTACTGACGCAGTGATACAATTTATTTAAAGTCGATTTAACTCCAGATTACCCTGAAACTGAAATCCAAAACGACTAAAATGATATTAATTTTATTCTTTTTGAGTGTTCTATCATTTTTAATTGTAATCCCAATTTTGTAACCGGTGTGTTTATAATGACCTAATCAAATTCATGTCATCCCTTGATTAGGGAAAAGCCCAGTTTTTATGTTTTTCAAATTATGACTTGGCTGTAGGAAGTTTAGAAGCTGGCTCTAAATTTGTTTGATTCTACCCGGGATTCAATGAACGTTTTCTTTGTTGCCCCCAAATTGCAATATTTCAGGATTTTCATACCTTCTCTTGTACTTCTTTATTTAGAACTCGGGTCTTCTGAACGGGCAAAGCAAGATAGCACTGGTTACCATAGCTGCAAAACTGCTCGGTTGATGGCGAGAGCTGTGGCCTGATAAAGAGTGTGTCGTTTTCTTGTACTCACCAGAGGTGTTTCAGATTGTGAATTTTATTTGTACATAAACGTATAACCTGCCTATACTTCAGCACTACTGGTTCATCGCTTCTCCAAGGAGAAGCCTTAGTCTTGCTTTCTGCACACTCACACAAAACATGAATGAAGAAAGAGAATAATTGTGCCGAAGAGCTACGACTCGTTCACTTTCTCATTATTTAATGTGATATTTTATTCCTTCTAGGTGCAATACATTAATAAAATGTTTCTAAAGCACACCAATATTAGTTTAATCTAGCGTATTAGATCATTTGATAATGTAAAATCCAGTAAAATCAAGCGAATATCGAAGGAGAAATTAACTACTTGAATGCATACCCTTGATATCAGGGGCTTATTTCTCGAAGCGGAATTCACCTTGTCTTTTTTAATAATTTTTTTAGATATTAATTCATACTAATGCAGCAATTGATTAATCAGACAACAAAATTTTAACTTGGCACTCTTGCAGCATTTACTACGTTGCAAAATACTCACATACATGTAAGATATATATATATATATATATATATATATATATATATATATATATATATATATATATATGTGTGTGTGTGTGTGTGTGTGTGTGTGTGTGTGTGTGTGTGTGTGTGAATGTTGATTGATCTATTACTCTTACCTTGGCGTCGCTGATTCTGACTGGGGATCAACACTCACAAAACAAGGAAATTATAATTTTAAAGATATCTCAATTTGGGATAGGACTCAGTGGAGAAATTCTAGATCTTAATTAATTACATGTATTTACTTAAAATCATAAGAGTAAGTTACACAGAGCTATTCACCCTGGCTCTTGGTACGTATGGTGCTAACTGACACAAACTTAGAATACTCGGGTGCCCAACAATTATGCAATCAATACTTAAATCAGTTAAATAACACAAGAATTCAACAAGTGGAGTGCCAAACAATAAGGCAATCACTAGGTAAATTGCTTGGGGAGTTGTTTGGTGCCTGAGGACATATTGGAGCAGATGGAGATACAGCAGTATTGACGGACTTTCTGTAATCGTGGAGAAAGGGCTCATTAACACTCGACAAATTAAAACAAAATCAACTTGTACAAAGGAAAATGGCCGAAGACTCGAGGAGTGTGACGTCTATTTGTGATTAGGCAATTTACTGATTAACACTGATGATTTATATCGACAATGAATCAGCGGGTCTTTTCACATTGAAAAGAGAGGAACAGAAATAAGAATAAGAACAAAATGAATATACTGAAGAGTCTTCTGCCCAGAGTTTACCTTTAAATGTTGAGTGTTGATTTCGTGCATCAACCTCAATAAAGCCTCTATTAAATGAGACTCCTTATTTACACTCAGAGAGGCCTTGGATAAGGAGGCTCCTGGAAGGAACAAAGGAGCTTTGGGGGAAGCCACGAATGACGTGCTTCCTCCTCACTGTCTTGCCCGCATCTCTCTCACTTGACCTCTGTCTTGGCCTGCTAT
This sequence comes from Macrobrachium rosenbergii, assembly GCF_040412425.1. Taxonomy (NCBI): domain Eukaryota; kingdom Metazoa; phylum Arthropoda; class Malacostraca; order Decapoda; family Palaemonidae; genus Macrobrachium; species Macrobrachium rosenbergii. The sequence continues at coordinate 69,023,502 of NC_089761.1, forward strand.
GCCGTCCGCAACCTGCCGGCGTCCAGTGCCTCAGGCATTTCAAGTGAGAGAGCTCACTGGTATGTGGGCCGTTAGACCTCTGCTCCTATGTCTCCCAGGGACAAGGCGCCATCTGGAATAGAAGATCTATGGCCAGAGATCATAAAGGTCAATTTATAATGACGCTTTAGCGAGGCGTAAGTGGAGTGTAATGGAAAAGTACTTGGGACCCTGATTAATCTATTATCCTTTTCAAATTGCAACAGCAAGGAAGGGCACAAGGCTAGCCTCCTTGGTCTGAGACTGTCTTCCAAATGAAAACAGGGTGAGGAGAGAAATATTTATCAATACTTCTAGCAATATATATATATATATATATATATATATATATATATATATATATATATATATATATATATATATATATATATATATATATATATATATATATATATATATATATATTGTCATCTTGTTGTCATTATTTAATTAGTTGATTTGTCTTAGCTTTATTTTTTTAAATGTTAAATTATTGTCACAATGTATTAGCTAGTTTTCCTCCTCTGGTGGTTCTTGTGTTTACGTTTTCACTAACGACCGTTTTGTCTTTCATGTTTTGAGGGTGTACGGCTTTTCTCCCCAGCTCCCCCACCCCCTCCGCCCCAGGAGGCCGAGGGGTTGTCAACGTCCCGAAGGAAGCGGTGGACAATTGTGTTCTGAACCTTGACCTGGGCGTTTCTACTTGATTTTGGCCGCTGCTGTTGACTGCTACGTTTTTGGCATCCTGAACTTAGGATTATTTTGGATCCACTACCTTCAGCAGCTTGAGGATTTATTCATTTATTATCCTGCTACGCCCTTGGTTCAGTTACCATAGCCAGGGGACCTCTCTGTCCAACGGTACGGTATTTGGACTGTTATTAGTTTGCATGCTGAGCAAGACGCCTCAGTTGGATCACGGCCTGTGAATTGGTGGAGGTATAGGCCAGCGCCGTAGTTGGGCCCATAATTTGACGTCACCCTGTCTCAATCTCCAGACGTGGAGATCCTTAGTTTAACCAGATCACGGCTTTGTTACAAGGACCACCTCTGATTACTTTAGTGTTGTATTTTGGTTAGGTTATTCATTCTTTTTGAACTTCTCCTCCTTTCTGGACCCCCTCCATATTGCGTTTGAATGTGTTGTTTTTCTATTAATTGGTTAAGTGTTTTTATATATATTAAGTGTAATTGTTTTCATTATAATCATTGTATCTAGTGGTTCAGGCGTCATTTCTGTCTATATCTTCATGTATTAAAATTAAGTTATTTTTCTTAGTGTTTATTTTCACCCCAAATTGGTTTTGCACACATTGGTTGATAGTCTTGTGATACGATTTCACTTACTGTGAATTTCGTATTCTGGTTAGTGAATACTAGTATTGATAATTATACAAGTGTATGTTGTGGTGGTAAAACGACCCATCACATATATATATATATATATATATATATATATATATATATATATATATATATATATATATATATATATATATATATATACAGTCAGAAAGCTACAAACGTCCTTTAATATCCAATTCGCTCTACCTTGGAAATAATATATTTTCATATATGTTACCGAAAGGAATTTTTAGTTGATAATAAGTCCACCGTCCTGTGGGGTCGAACCAGCGACGGACGAGGAATCAGGACTGCAGGGACGCACTAACGCAGTCGGCCACAAGAGAGGTATAAGTGAATATCATCTCCCATCAACTCACCCGTCGAACTCAGGTGTTTTGCGTTTGGAGACGATATCCACCCACCTCTGCCATGTTGACCGTGTAGTGCGTTTGTAAATGACGTAGCCATATTATGATTATTTATCACATCACCGTGATTCATATACAATCAGAAACCTACAAAAGTCCTTTAATATCCAATTCGCTCTACCTCGGAAATAATATATTTTCATATATGTTACCGAAGGGGAATTTTTTAGTTGATAATAACTCCACCGTCCCGTGGGGTCGAACCAGCGACGGACGAGGAATCAGGACAACAGGGATGCACTAACGCAGTCGGCTACAAGAGAGGTATAAGTGAATATCATCTCCCATCAACTCACCCGTCGAACTCAGGTGTTTTGCGTTTGGAGACGATATCCACCCACCTCTGCCATGCTGACCATGTAGTGCGTTTGTCGCACGTAGCCATATTATGACTATTTATCACATCACCGTGATTCATATACAATCAGAAAGCTACAAACGTCCTTTAATATCCAATTCACTCTACCTCGGAAATAATATATTTTCATATATGTTACCGAAGGGGAATTTTTTAGTTGATAATAAGTCCACCATCCCGTGGGGTTGAACCAGCGACGGACGAGGAATCAGGACTACAGGGACGCACTAACGCAGTCGGCCACAAGACAGGTATAAGTGAATATCATCTCCCATCAACTCACCCGTCGAACTCAGGTGTTTTGCGTTAGGAGACGATATCCACCCACCTCTGCCATGTTGACCGTGTAGTGCGTTTTGTCGCGTAGCCATATTATGACTATTTATCACATCACCGTGATTCATATACAATCAGAAAGCTACAAACGTCCTTTAATATCCAATTCGCTCTACCTCGGAAATAATATATTTTCATATATGTTACTGAAGGAATTTTCAGTTGATAATAAGTCCACCGTCCCGTGGGTCGAACCGGTGACGGACGAGGAATCAGGACTACAGGGATGCACTCGCGCATGATCGGCCACAAGAGAGGTATAAGTGAATATCATCTCCCATCAACTCACCCGTCGAACTCAGGTGTTTTGCGTTAGGAGGCGATATCCACCACCTCTGCCATGTTGACCGTGTAGTGCGTTTTGTCGCACGTAGCCATAATATGACTATTTATCACATCATCGTGATTCATATACAATCAGAAAGCTACAAACGTCCTTTAATATCCAATTCGCTCTACCTCGGAAATAATATATTTTCATATATGTTACCGAAGGGTGAGTTGATGGGAGATGATATTCACTTATACCTCTCTTGTGGCCGACTGCGTTAGTGCGTCCCTGTAGTCCTGATTCCTCGTCCGTCGCTGGTTCGACCCCACGGGACGGTGGACTTATTATCAACTAAAAAATTCCCCTTCGGTAACATATATGAAAATATATTATTTCCGAGGTAGAGCGAATTGGATATTAAAGGACGTTTGTAGGTTTCTGATTGTATATGAATCACGGTGATGTGATAAATAGTCATAATATGGCTACGTGCGACAAACGCACAACATGGTCAACATAGCAGAGGTGGGTGGATATCGTCTCCAAACGCAAAACACCTGAGTTCGACGGGTGAGTTGATGGGAGATGATATTCACTTATACCTCTCTTGTGGCCGACTGCGTTAGTGCGTCCCTGTAGTCCTGATTCCTCGTCCGTCGCTGGTTCGACTCCACGGACGGTGGACTTACTATCAACTAAAAATTCCCTTCAGTAACATATATGAAAATATATTATTTCGAGGTAGAGCGAATTGATATTAGCGACGTTTGTAGCTTTTCTGATTGTATATGAATCACGGTGATATGATAAATAGTCATATATATATATATACACAACCATTAAGCAACATATATGTCGTTTAATATTCTATTCGCTTCACCTTGGGAATGTTACCGAGGTGGAATTATAATTGATAAAAAATTTGGTACCTGGAAGACTCGAAGCCCTGTTAGTAAGGATTGATTAAATCTGAAGATTAATGTTTGTGAAAACAAGTCATGGTGTATGTGATAAAAAAATTATTATATATATATATATATATATATATATATATATATATATATATATATATATATATATATATATATACCTGGTGTTTGAAATTAGATACCCACCCCCTCCACAGAACAAATGGAAAGTTACGAAGTTTTCTGCTATAGCCTATCTCCAAGTTCATTATTTTAAGTTTCTATTAAGCTATTTTCCATTTTACATTTCTTGTATTTTCAGACTGAGTGACGGAGTTAGATACAGCCATGGATAACGACTCGGAGGAAATCAGATGGACTGGCCGAATCCGGGCTATAACCTTCAGAGAGAAAAGGCATGCTGGCGCATCCTTCATTTCACATTCCTAGATAGCTAAATACATTAAAAGAGATGAATCCTTTGTTAAAAGAAACTGGAACAAAAATCCATATGATTGTCATTGCGAAAAGAGTGAGAATCTTGGAAGACCTGAAGTCCTTTCTCAGGAGTCAAAAGACATCATAGCTGAGGCAGTGGGTAGACCAAGAAAGTCTTTACGTAAATTGGCGCTTGAACTAGAAACAAAAAGGGAAAGAAGAGGAAGTTATAGTGCTGTATATCGTGAGTTGAAAAAATCTGGTATCAAGCCATTTCATGTTATCAGCAAGCCCAACATCACTCAGCAACAGACAGAAGACCGTGCATGGTTTTGTGGTTCATTTCTTAAAGATTGGGATGAAGCTGGTTTTCTCCATGTTGCCACATCAGATGAATTCTTCATTTACACAGTCAGGAAGCCAAATCATAAAAATTGACATCATTTGGGCTGCAAAGTTGGATGATATCAGTGATGCGCTATCGCCAAGTTCTGAAATTTCCTGGATGTTTGGGAATTTTTCTGTTTCATAGCCAAACAGTTAATGTGCATCATCAAAG